>NW_028280813.1:832500-1132500 GCF_059751285.1 Brachycentrus maculatus | reverse complement strand
AGGATAGCCTGGAACGCCTAGTTGTGATCGGTAGCCTGGAGGGAAAGAGAGGGAGAGGAAGATCCCCCACACGATGGACCGATCAAATTAAGGCAGCAGCAGGCACCTCAGTGGTTGGAGCGCTACGTGCAGCGCAGTCAAGGGATAACTGGAGAAGAGTCATTGCTTCTGCAAGGGTCACAACCCTCAGCAATGAGGATTAAGACGGAGAAGAATTTATTTAATATCACCCTGGACCGGTACAAGAAGCGCAGGGCTGATCTCACCTTGCCTTCATGCAATCTACGATCAAGATAACACTGCGTCGCTACGATGCAGTGCCCTATGCACCATTGGGTGCGGATAAGGGTAAGAAGAAGACATTTTAAAGGTCTTTTTGCCGTATCTTAGATCTGATGATTTCCTGGTATTATAATAATGCTTCGTAAGGTAACTTTAGACAAAATTACGACTGCCGTATGTTTGGAACAAACTATACACACGGTATTTATAAACACACACATATTTTGCTCGTTTTATACTGTGTGACCTTGCTTTGTGTTCATTGTGCATCGCTGTGCGATACGTGGAGAGAATGGTTGGAGCAGTCTATATGGGAGAGTAGGTCCGAGAGTCTACATAGCGTGTATGGCTAGAAGCTAGGACTGTATGCCAGGGTCAAGAGTGGAGGAATCGGAAGGTATATATGTGCAGCTGAGGCAGGTGTAGTTGGGAAGATCGAGGGTGTATTAGATGGTGTGATCATGTATAGAGAATGGTTGGAGCAGTATATATGGGAGAGTAGGCCCGAGAGTCTACATAGCATGTATGGCTAGTAGCTAGGGCTGTATGCCAGGGTCAGGAGTGGAGGAATCAGAAGGTATATATGTACAGCTGAGGCAGGTATAGTTGGGAAGATCAAGGGTGTATTAGATGGTGTGATCATGTATAATGGTTAGAGCAGTATATATGGGAGAGTAGGGCCGAGAGTCTACATAGCATGTATGGCTAGAAGCTAGGACTGTATGCCAGGGTCAGGAGTGCAGAAGTCAGATGGTATATATGTGCAGCTGAGGCAGGTATAGTTGGGAAGGTCGAGGGTATCCGAGATGGTTTGGAGTGATTCAGCAATAGCCACTTTACTGACATTTCAACCGTCTTTGTTTCCAGAGCTCCGGGGAGTCGGCCTCATGGACCAGGCTGCGTCGGGCAGCGCCCTGGAGACCTCGGGATCCGGCCACCATCATCATCATCACCTCGTGAGTACACCGACAAATTACCAATCGTATTCCCAGGACTGCCATCTGTGCTCAGAAGCGGAAAGCTGTTTGCTTTCTACAATTGAATATTGAAAAATGATCTAATCTTCTTCTTCTGCCTTGTGCCCTGTTTTTAAGAGACACACAAGCTTTGTATTATTTGATATTTTATCACTCCGTAGTGTAATGGTCAGCACGCTCAGCTACCGTTCTGGAGGTCACGGGTTCGATTCCCAAGGGCGGTAAAATAAATATAAGTGATTTTTTCACTGTAATATTTATTTAATATTAACATGGACTGGTACCTGAAGCGGAGGGCTGATCACCTTTCCTTCACGTGAAAACGATCAAGATAACTTTGCGTTTATATGACACAGTGGCCTATGCACCATTGGGGTGCGGATAAGGGTTTTATTATTATTATTATCTTCAATAAACTTTTCTTTTCAAAACCATATATTTATGTCAGAGGGCGATGATAAACTTGACGGGATGTGATGACAAACTAACAGACCATGATGTTAAAAACATGACAGTGTGATGATAAATGTAACAGAGTGTGATGATAGACATGTCAGAGGGCGATTATAAACGTGACCGAGTGTAATGACAAACATGACAGAATGTGATGTCAAACATGTTAGGGTGTGATGACAAATGTGACAGTGTGATGATAAACGTGACAGAGTGTAATGACAAATGTGACAGAGCATGATGATAGATGTGACAGAGTGTAATGACAAACATGACAGAATGTGATGTCAAACATGTTAAGGTGTGATGACAAATGTGACAGTGTGTAATGACAAACGTGACAGAATGTGATGATAAACATGACAGAGTGTGATGATAAATATGATAGAGTGATGATAAACGTGACAGCATGATGATAAACATGACAGAGTGTGATGATAAACATGACAGAGTGTGATGATAAACATGATAGGGTGATGATAAACGTGACAGCATGATGATAAACATGACAGAGTGTGATGATAAACATGACAGAGTGTGATGATAAACATGATAGGGTGATGATAAACGTGACAGCATGATGATAAACATGACAGAGTGTGATGACAAGCGTGACAGAATGTGATGACAACCTGTCAGAGTGTGATAAGCGTTGTAACGGACCAGATGAAAATGAGGTCCACAAAAGGACCACATTTGTAAAATAGTTATATAATTATTATAAATGTACCGACTTGTAAGCGAGAGGCTGTTCCTAAATAAATGATTTGCATTGCCACAGAGGAACAGCCCTCGCAATAAACATGATTTAGTTTTTAAGATAGATATAGAGACTATTTATATTTGTATGGAATATAATACGGAGCGACTCCGTCCGAGCAGCTGTCCCCATATTGAAACCCGCCAGACTGAGCGGGGAAAGGGGGCGTGGCTCCCACTACTTACGCTGTGGCCAACGGGAACCCAGCAGAAAAGTGGTGGGGGCCGCGCACGTAGGCAATAGGGGGACCAGCCCGGCGGATTGGCTCCGTATGGATATAAATATGTGTGTCATCTTGAAATAAATCATTCCATCCTGGACGACCGAACTTGGTGTTATTATTTCTCCGCTCGCTCTACTCTTCGCTACTCTACTGGATTCTCCCCCTGGACTTGACCATCGCCACGACCACGGACTACGAACCAGTATACACCTCGACCTACGCATCGGAACCGGACTCGAGAGATATTTATTATAAATATTCTCTACCTTTCGCCGCAGGACATCAGAACTTCTGGGATTTACGCCCCCAGAAGCGAAGCGCTGCAGAAGACACACCGCACCTATCTACAGTTCAAAGTGTGAGGTTTGGTGCCCCACAAGCGTGAATGAATGTAATAAATGTGACAGAGTGTGACTCTTGACTTGACCCTTGCAGATGATGCAGGAGTCGGGGGCGGGCCCGTCGCGGTCGCGCGTGCGCAAGACGGAGAGCCCCTCGCGCAAGCGCCGCCGCATCTCCCGGCACCGGGAGCCCCCCTCGGCGCTGCCGGAGCCCTCGCCGCCGCGCCTGCTGCACCCGCCGCTGCACCACCAGCAGAACAGGTGAGCGCTGCCAAGCCGCCAGGTTGCCATTACCGATTCCCGGAAACGACTCCCATATTCTTCTTCGCCTTTTTTATTTACTGTTTCGGCATTCAATTTATGGTAAGACATTATGACATTGTAAAAGAAAAACACTTGTTTTTTTATCACTTCAGTTTATTTTACTATACAGGGTCTTTCATTTTTCGGTTTCGAAAGAAACACAGCGATACATTTTTTATTTCATTATAAAGCTTGGACCATTTAGTATAAAAAACAATACAATTCATGTTTTGAATATTGAAAGCATTAACTTTGTGGATCATATTGATATATTATTTTGAGAAATAAATGCGATCTCTCAGAAGAATGTGCGACAAAACGGTGTATGACAGATGTGCGAATAGTGAAATAAGGAAGGAATGCAAAGCTGAGATAAGCATTATCGATAAAATTAAGAAAGGTGTGTTGAGATGGTTTGGACATGTGGAACGAATGAGTGAGGAAAGAACGGTAAAACAAATTTATGAGGCGAATGTTAGCGGGAAAAGAAGCAGAGGAAGACCGAGAAAAACATGGCACGATCAGGTATGCCAAATACTTGAAAGTGGTCAGGTTAGGAGTCGTAACAATCGGCGGGTATGTACGAGGAGATGCATGAACGTGGAAGAGGCGAAGAATGTTTGCAAGGACAGAGTGGTGCGGCGCTCTATTCTCTCTGCCTACCCCTGCGGGGAAGCGGCGTGATGGTTATTTAGTTAGTTAGTTATTTTGAGAAATAAAAAGACATTGTGTTTTGATCCACTCACATTTTTGCTAACCAACCAGTTTCGGCAACAACCTGTCGCCCTCTTCAGGGTTTAATTTATGACATAAAGTCATAAATTAAACCCTGAAGAGGGCAACAGGTTGTTGCCGAAACTAGTTGGTTAATAAAAATGTGAGTGGATCAAAACACAGTCTTTTTATTTCTCAAAATAATATATCAATTCAATTCAAATGGCACCTTGGGAAGATTCCATGCATGCGTCTTGTAGTCCAGTAGAGGCACTTCAATAAAACTGCACTGTATGCCTAGAAGACCCGAGTTTCCGGCTCAATCCTTCAATCCTTTGGTTTGAAGTGCCTCTACTGCACTTTGCTAGACCATATTAGCATGTGAAGCTGCGGAATGGGAGAGAACATGGCATAGTTTGCATTATGTACAAATACCGGGAGTACAGATTTTTGCCTAGTACCTCTTTGACGCACGCCAAGCTTTATTCGATTTAGGAGATCAGGGCTGTCCAAAAATTTTTTAAGAATTTTATATAACGGGACCATATCAGTAATGTTTGTCTCTGTCGTTACAGCCCGCCCGTGAGGTACATGGAGCGGTGGGGCGCGGAGGGCGCGTACGGGGGCGTGCACCACGCGCCCCCGCCGCACTTCCTGCCCTCGCCGCCGCCCCCGCCGCCCCCGCAGCCCCTCATGCTGGACATGAACCACCAGGTGAGTGGGAGCTCCGCCGCCCAGCTGCCTACATTTTCGCCTGCTTTTTTTTTCCTGCTTTACCGCGCTCCTACAATTTCGGCATCCCAACATGGATGAAGGAGTATGTGCAAGTCTGGGCATTTGCAGGACCCTGGCATGGGCTTGTCTGCCTCTGTGGTGTGATGGTCAGCACGCTCGGCTACCGTTCTGGTTCAATATATCTAGAGGAAGTCATTTTTTCACTCAAATGTTTATTCAATATTACCCTGGACTGGTGCCTGAGGCGGAGGGCTGATCACCTTTCCTTCGTGTGTTAACGATCAAGATAAAAGTCCGCCTCTGTGGTGTTATGGTTAGCGTGTTTAGCTACCGTGTCGGAGGTCCCGGGTTCTATTCCCAGAGGGTGGGATCGAATAAATGTAAGTGATTTTTTCACTCTAATATTTATTCAATATCATCCTGGACTGGTGCCTGAAGCGGAGGGCTGATCGCCTTTCCTTCACAAGTAAACGATCAAGATAACACAGCGTTTATATGATGCAGTGCCCTATGCACCATTGGGGTGCGGATGAAGGTTCGAAGAAGACTCTCAAAATGATATAAATAAATCGTTATTTTGTATTTCAGCTCTTATTTACATGGTTAATATGGTTCAATTTCCGTTGCAGGTGGCCGTGAGCGTGCCTATTGGCCGAGCTCGCGACGTGTGGCCTTACCCCCCCCTCTGCACTCCCGCGCCCCCCCTCTCCTGTCAGGTAAGCAATACTTTATAATGATAATTTTAAAAAAAAGTAATATCATGTTGTAATATCATGGAACTAATGGAAACTGGTTGCAGGTCCACGGAGTTTATACGCACGGGGGCGCCCAGCTAGCCCTGGGCGGCTTCGGGGGCGGATTCCCGGCGCCCCGCGGCTTCCCCTCGCCACACCATCACTACATGCACCATCCGCAGGTGAGGATGCAAGCATCGCCATGTCTTAGCCACCGTTCACGGGAGTCAAGCGGGGGTCCGTCCTAGGTGGTGGAAGCTTGATGCCTTGTAGAAGAGGCAAGCTTGGTCGGGTCTATCGAGAGGCATGGTCAGGTCTTTGGAAGCCTCGTAGAAGAGGCGAGCTTGATCAGGGCTCTTGGGAGGCATGATCAAGCTCTCGGGAGGCATGATGGCGGAAGCCTGATGCTTCGTAGAAGGGGCAAGATTGATCAAAGCTCTTGGGAGGCATGATTATGCTCGGGAGGCATGACGGTGGAAGTCTGATGCATATTAGAAGGGGCAAGCTTGATCAGGGCTCTCGGGAGGCGTGATCAAGCTGTCGGGAGGCATGATGGCGGGAGCCTGATGCCTCGTAGTAAAGGCGAGCTTGATCGGGGCTCTCGGGAGGCATGGTCAAGTACTCGGGAGGCATGATGGCTTACGCAGCACTTGATCATGCCTCCAGACAAAATGGCTGCCGAAAAAACATGATTAAAAAATAATTCATTCGATAAATCATATGTATAATTGTGTTTATGTGTACATATATATATGACTGATTTTTCCCAATCCGCAGAGAAACGAAGGTCCGGACATGGGCATGGGGATGGGATCGGCCAGCTCCGGAAGCGACTCCCCCCTCCTGCCATCGCCCCTCACCCCGCCCATCCTGCTGGGACCCGAGGTATGTAGACAGGCGCCGTGGCATAGTCGGGTAGACGTCGCGGGTGTGACAGAGACGGACTGATTCCGCCACCTGCTGTGTGACAGAGACGGACTGATTCCGCCACCTGTTGTGTGACAGAGACGGAATGATTTCGACATATGTGGTGTGTTTATGGGTATCAGGACTGTCGGGGCGCTGCCCAAGGCAAGGACAATTACTCTCAAGTGATAGTCGATGTCAGGTGTACCTGACATCGACTATAACTTGACAGAAGAAGAAAAAGTGCGACAAAGACGGACCTGATTCTGCCACCTGTTGTGTGACAGAGACAGACTGATTCTGCCACCTGTTGTGTGACAGAGACAGACTGATTCCGCCACCTGCTAATAACTCCTGTCCTGAATTGTACCGAAATTTTCGCATAGACCTGTCTGATCCTCCTATTTGACCGTGATTTCCAGTTCCAGGCGCGCGGCGAGCGTCGCAGCGGCGTGCGGCGCGCGCGGCGCTGGGTGCCCGGGCACCAGCAGGCGCCCCCGCCGCCGCTCGCGCCGCCCCCGCCGCCCTCCTCCACGCAGCAGGCCTCCTCGCTGCTGCACCTGCAGCCGCTGCACCACCACCACCACCACCACCACCACGGTGAGACCACACACACACACTCTACACTCACACACACATTTGTAGTTGGCATGACAAGGATGAATGTAGACTGGATGCAGTCGGGATGCCATCTCTCAGTGCGGCAAGACCATGTATGGTAGATGTTCCAATGGTGATATAAGGAAAGGGTGCAAGGCTGAGATGAGCACTATCCAGCAAACTAAGGAAGGCGGCTTGGGATGGTTTGGGAAGGATGAGAGTAGACTGGATGCAGTCGGGATGCCATCTCTCAGTGCGGCAAGACCATGTATGGTAGATGTTCCAATGGTGATATAAGGAAAGGGTGCAAGGCTGAGATGAGCACTATCCAGCAAACTAAGGAAGGCGGCTTGGGATGGTTTGGGAAGGATGAGAGTAGACTGGATGCAGTCGGGATGCCATCTCTCAGTGCGGCAAGACCATGTATGGTAGATGTTCCAATGGTGATATAAGGAAAGGGTGCAAGGCTGAGATGAGCACTATCCAGCAAACTAAGGAAGGCGGCTTGGGATGGTTTGGGAAGGATGAGAGTAGACTGGATGCAGTCGGGATGCCATCTCTCAGTGCGGCAAGACCATGTATGGTAGATGTTCCAATGGTGATATAAGGAAAGGGTGCAAGGCTGAGATGAGCACTATCCAGCAAACTAAGGAAGGCGGCTTGGGATGGTTTGGGAAGGATGAGAGTAGACTGGATGCAGTCGGGATGCCATCTCTCAGTGCGGCAAGACCATGTATGGTAGATGTTCCAATGGTGATATAAGGAAAGGGTGCAAGGCTGAGATGAGCACTATCCAGCAAACTAAGGAAGGCGGCTTGGGATGGTTTGGGAAGGATGAGAGTAGACTGGATGCAGTCGGGATGCCATCTCTCAGTGCGGCAAGACCATGTATGGTAGATGTTCCAATGGTGATATAAGGAAAGGGTGCAAGGCTGAGATGAGCACTATCCAGCAAACTAAGGAAGGCGGCTTGGGATGGTTTGGGAAGGATGAGAGTAGACTGGATGCAGTCGGGATGCCATCTCTCAGTGCGGCAAGACCATGTATGGTAGATGTTCCAATGGTGATATAAGGAAAGGGTGCAAGGCTGAGATGAGCACTATCCAGCAAACTAAGGAAGGCGGCTTGGGATGGTTTGGGAAGGATGAGAGTAGACTGGATGCAGTCGGGATGCCATCTCTCAGTGCGGCAAGACCATGTATGGTAGATGTTCCAATGGTGATATAAGGAAAGGGTGCAAGGCTGAGATGAGCACTATCCAGCAAACTAAGGAAGGCGGCTTGGGATGGTTTGGGAAGGATGAGAGTAGACTGGATGCAGTCGGGATGCCATCTCTCAGTGCGGCAAGACCATGTATGGTAGATGTTCCAATGGTGATATAAGGAAAGGGTGCAAGGCTGAGATGAGCACTATCCAGCAAACTAAGGAAGGCGGCTTGGGATGGTTTGGGAAGGATGAGAGTAGACTGGATGCAGTCGGGATGCCATCTCTCAGTGCGGCAAGACCATGTATGGTAGATGTTCCAATGGTGATATAAGGAAAGGGTGCAAGGCTGAGATGAGCACTATCCAGCAAACTAAGGAAGGCGGCTTGGGATGGTTTGGGAAGGATGAGAGTAGACTGGATGCAGTCGGGATGCCATCTCTCAGTGCGGCAAGACCATGTATGGTAGATGTTCCAATGGTGATATAAGGAAAGGGTGCAAGGCTGAGATGAGCACTATCCAGCAAACTAAGGAAGGCGGCTTGGGATGGTTTGGGAAGGATGAGAGTAGACTGGATGCAGTCGGGATGCCATCTCTCAGTGCGGCAAGACCATGTATGGTAGATGTTCCAATGGTGATATAAGGAAAGGGTGCAAGGCTGAGATGAGCACTATCCAGCAAACTAAGGAAGGCGGCTTGGGATGGTTTGGGAAGGATGAGAGTAGACTGGATGCAGTCGGGATGCCATCTCTCAGTGCGGCAAGACCATGTATGTTAGATGCGGTGATATAAGGAAAGAATGCAAGGTTGAAATGAACATTTTCCAGCAAACTAAGGAAGGTGGGTTGTGATGGTTTGGGCACGTGGAACCAATGAGTGAGGAAAGAATGGTAATACAAATTTATGAGGCGTATATATATTTGGAAATAGAAGCAGAGTAAGACCGAGGGTAGCTTCCACACTGAATTGTGGAAGGGACGAAAATTGTTTGGAGACAGATTTGTGTAGCGTTCTATTCTCCGTGATCCCCGGATCCGGAGCCGACTGCTCAAGACTGAGTGAGCGCGCCTGGCGTTGCCGACGACCGAGCCTAACTGTGTTGTGTCTGTGTTGCAGGGCTGCTGGCCAACCTGAGCGGGGGGCCCGTGCCGATGCCGCCCGGATTCTTCCTCAACTTCCTGTGAGTCGCATTCAATTTGTCGTCATTCTCGTCACCACTCTATATACTCATGTGCACAATGTATACGTTATGTGCTGACTGCATACATTACAGTATTTTGGTTTGTCCGCCTCCATAGTGTAGTGGGTTAGCGCGCTAGGCTACCATGCTGGAGATCCCGGGTTTGATTCCCAAGAAGGTCAAAATAAATATCAGTGATTTTTCAATCTAATATTTATTTAATATGACCCTGGACTGGTACCCGAAGCGGAAGGCTGATCACCTTTCCTTCATGTATTTAACGATCAAGATAACACTGCTTCTATATGATGCAGTGTCCTATGCACCATTGGGGTGCGGATAAGGGTTATAAGAGAAGAAGCATTCATCAAGTGGTGTATCATGTGCTTACTGTGTATACATCCCGCTATGTACCGCACACTGACTGCGTGCCTTCTGTGCAGCGCCATGTTCCCGCTGTCGCCGTACGGGGGCGCGGAGGCGGGCGGGGCGGAGCCGGCGGAGACGGAGAACTACGAGGCGCTGCTGTCGCTGGCCGAGAGGCTCGGGGAGGCCAAGCCGCGGGGGCTCTCCAAGCCGGAGATCGACCAGCTGCCCAGCTACAAGTACGAGGCGGCCACGCACCAAGGTACGCACCGTGCCACCAGACTATTCAATGTTACGCTTCGTACCAGTACTTGCTAATGTGTAGAATGATATATTTTATACCAGTACTTGGTAGTATGTTACCATTTATACAACTATTGAATGATACATTTTATACCAATACTCACAATACATTTATACAACTATTGAGGCTGATCACCTTTCCTTCATGTGTTAACCATCAAAATAACACTGCGTTTATATGATGCAGTGCCCTATGCACCATTGGGGTGCGGGTAAGGGTTTGATTGGTTGATTTATACAACTATTGAATGATACATTTTATACCAGTACTTGGTATTATGTTAACATTTATATAACCATTCAATGTTACATTTTACACCAATACTTGGTATTATGTCACCATTTATACAACTATTGAATGATACATTTTATACCAGCACTTGGTATTATGTCAACATTTATACAACTATTCAATGTACATTTTATACCAGTGCTTTGTAATGTATTACCATTTATACGACTATTGAATGATACATTTTATACCAGTACTATACATTTTATTCAATATTACGTTTCATACCAGAACTTTATGATATGTCACCATTTATACAAGTTTTCAATGATACATTTAAAATTACAATGCTATTTTGGAATTGCTAACTTTTATACATTGTGATCACTTTATGCATTGTATAACATTCACCTCTCCACCCATTATCGTACATCCATACCGCCTCGAGTTGCGTACATGTGCAGTTCTCACTCTCCTTTGATATGTTTGAGTGCTAAACAGCCTTCCGTGTGTGTCCGCAGGTGACCAGAGCTCGTGCGTGGTGTGCATGTGCGAGTGGGAGGCCCGCCAGCTGCTGCGCGTGCTGCCGTGCTCCCACGAGTTCCACGCCAAGTGCGTCGACAAGTGGCTGCGGGTGAGTTGCGGTGCCGAATCGGGAGTTGTTTCGCCACTTTTGTCTCCTACCTTCCCTCCTTCCTGGATCGCCCCTGCATTTCCTCTCCCACATGGCAGCAATGCCCCTCACAGTCAGCCCCTTCACTCGCAAGACAGGAACCGTCCAGAGGCGCGCCGTCCGCCACAAGCAATGTTTGGTATTGCGCGAGTTGATATAAAGTTCAACAGATGGCGCTGCCATTATGTTCTAAGGAGCTTTTTTTAAAAAAAACATTTTTTTTATACAAATGAACATTTACATTTTTATATTATTTTTTGACATCTCATCAAAGATGAAGAAGAATATGGAAGTCTGGGCATTTACGGGGCTGACGACCGTCATAGGCTGGTTTAAGTGATCACTTTGCACACGTGTAACATTCACCAATTCTGCCCATTATTGACAACCACACTACTCAAATTCTTGGAAGTTATATTTATATGCCAAAAAATAACTCCTGTAATTGGAGATAATCCAGATTTTGTGAACAAGTATTTGGACACATTTTTATTTATTATATCGGTTCGGAAGCGTTGTGATCTCTCCGTTTGATTCCAGACGAATCGCACGTGCCCGATATGCCGCGGCAACGCGTCCGAGTACCTGTCCCCGGGGGGCGACTAGGGGGCGAGGGGCGCGGGCCGGCCGCCCCCGCGCCCGCCCCCGCCCCCCCCGCCGCTCCTGCGCCCCCTACTCGTGCCCTGCCTGCTGCGCGCGCTGCCCTTCCCGCTGCTCGTGCGCTGAGCTGCTGAGGCCCGCCGGGCGGGACACAGACTATACCCTGCGAACGGGAACAGAGTTCGCAAAGCAATCGGGAAAATGTTCGTGAAGCAAATGAAATCAGTTCGCGAAGCAAATGGGAAAATGTTCGTGAAGCAAATGGGAAAATGTTCGTGAAGCAATTGAAATAAGTTCGTGAAGCAAATGGGAAAATGTTCGTGAAGCAAACGAAATTAGTTTGTGAAGAAAATGGGAAAATGTTCGTGAAGCAAATGGGAAAAATGTTCGTGAAGCAAATTTTAAGAGTTCGAGTAAGTTTAAGAGTATAAACGACGGGGGACGTTTGCAGTACGTACCGGACTATATCTGTGGACACTTTTTGGTGAATATATACGCAATCGCTAGTTGTTAGGTTTTTGCGTACGGCGGTTGTTGCGGTTTTTAGAGTCGCGTATGTGTGTGTGTGAAATTGGACCGTCTGATGTTTGAGGCTAGACGGCGGCTGGAAGCTAGACGGAGACTGGAAGCTAGACGGTGACTGGAAGCTAGACAGTGGCTGTGTAAGCTAGACAGTGGTTTGAAGCTATACAGTAGCTGGAAGCTAGACAGTGGCTGGAAGCTAGACAGTGGCTGGAAGCTAGACAGTGGCTGTGTAAGCTAGACAGTGGTTTGAAGCTAGACAGTAGCTGGAAGCTAGACAGTGGCTGGAAGCTAGACAGTGGCTGTGTAAGCTAGACGGAGACTGGAAGCTAGACAGTGGCTGTGTAAGCTAGACAGTGACTGGAAGCTAGACAGTGGCTGGAAGCTAGACAGTGGCTGTGTAAGCTAGATAGTGGTTTGAAGCTAGACAGTAGCTGGAAGCTAGACAGTGGCTGGAAGCTAGACAGTGGCTGTGTAAGCTAGACAGTGGCTGTGTAAGCTAGACAGTGGTTTGAAGCTAGACAGTAGCTGGAAGCTAGACAGTAGCTGGAAGCTAGACAGTGGCTGGAAGCTAGACAGTGGCTGGAAGCTAGACAGTGGTTTGAAGCTAGACAGTAGCTGGAAGCTAGACAGTGGCTGTTAGCTAGAGAGTCTAGGTATACTGCCGTACTTATCACAGGGTTTTTGTAAAAATTACGCACATAGCTACCAAATACCTTGTAGAGAACTTCAAGTACCTCTCTGTACACATTTCGGGAGAGAACGCTTTCATTCCTCCACGTAACGCATCAGGCGACCATATTAGGTCTATTGTGACCTCCCTGAATTGACGGCAGTATGTCTAGACGGCGTCTGCGGCGACCGGCCGTCGGAAATATCGGGCAATGTCTCTGTCCAATTGCCATTGGCGATTCGTCACGTCTCTTCGGCCGGCACGAGGTGACCGTAGTACGCCAATTTAAAAAATATCCTGTTACGAATAGGTTATATTGATTTATTAAAAAATCCACATTTTGATATGACGACATGGATGAAGGAGAATATGGAAGTCATTCTACCCATGATTGACGATCACACTACTCTAATTTTTGAAACTCATACGTATATTTTCGTGATGCTGTATGTGTGAGTTCACTAGAGCCATCTATGGTTGGATTGAGAAAGCTTTTATTTGTATATATATGATTCAAATTCATACATCGTTTAATGTGCGAGTTCGCAGCAGCGTCTATGGTCGATTTGAGTAAGCTTACTCATATCTATCCTTTATACAGTGACAGGAGAATTATGTGATATATGTATGAGTTCAACATAGATGAAGAAGAATACGGAAATCTGGGTATTTGCAAGGCTCATGACCCGTCAAAACATGGTTTTAGTGATCACTTGTGAAATATTCACCTATTCTACCCATGATTGACAACTACACTAATGAAATTTTTGGAACTTGTGTATATATATATATATATATATATATATATATATATATATATATATATATATATATATATATATATATATATATATATATATATATATCCCATAATTGACAGATTCTTTCACTAGCGAGTTCTCGCCCCCATCTATGGTCGCCTTGAGTATTTTTTTTTTTTAATTACGTATATCATTTAGCAGAGACTTCCACAGAATGTAAATGAGATTCTTCCCGAATTTATTTTACATACTGGAAAACACCCGAAAACTCAAATTTTTTTTTGTATTAAAATTATATTTTGACCATTTTATTTGCAATATTTTGAGTGCGTCCAAATCTCTGTTCACAAATCTGGGTTTATTTCTGTATTGATCTCTCGCCTTGTGGATATTTTGATATCGTTTTGTCCGTAATGAAGTTATATTTGGCGTATTACGAAGTCCCTCTTACGATAGTGTTGGTTAGGCGTCGTCGTAAGGTAACACGTATGTAATTAAAATTAAGAACGCATTGGGTATTTTTGTATCGCTTTTAAAGTTAAAATTTACGGTAAGCGGTGAGGGAGTAGTCGGTTAGTGTTCGGTGTGTTGATTGTCCGCATTACGCTCGGTTGTAACGCATAGTATTACGTGTAATGAGACTGTCCGCTTTGCTGTCGTCTGTCCCGCGCAATGTCCGGGAAGACGCGCCGACCAGACGGGATGTAATTGGGAGAAGAAAACGGGTCCCGGATTCGTCTGCGCGAAAGAGAGATGCCACGGCCGACCGGTGCGGTGTTATCTTGATGGTTAATACGTGCGTGAGATGAAGGAAGCACGAGCTAAACTGGCAGTACACAATGGAGTCTTCCCTAATGTTAATTTATTTTTTTTATTTTTTTTTATGGGAAAACCAACGGAATATTTCACAAAAATAACATAATCTGATAAAATACACTAAAAATAACTATTCCAATTACAGGTTTCCACCTAAGTAATAAAAATAATGATAATAAATCCCTTATCCGCACCCCAATGGTGCATAGGGCACTGCTTCATATAAACGCAGTGTTATCTTGATCGTTTACACATGAAGGAAAGGTGACAGGCCTCCGCTTCAGGTACCAGTCCAGGGTAGTATTGAATAAATATTACAGTGAAAAAATCACTTATATTTATTTTACCCCCCTTGGGAATCGAACCTGGGACCTCCAGAACGGTAGTTCCGGAGGTCCCGTGTTCGATTCCCAGAGGAAAGAAGAAGAAGAATGGTATTTCGAATTTAGCAAAATGTGTTTTCTTGAATTGAAACCTCTTCACTTATACAGAGTATGTATATTATTTTAACTCTTCCTCTGCGTGCATTACGATCAACGCAACACCGCATCGATTCATCATATCCGTCATCATATCTGAGAATTCATAGTTCTCCGGGCTGACGAAGAATTGTCAAAGAGGCGAGCTCAATGGCTGACCGCGCAGTCCGTATACGTGGCCCGGCCAACCAATCCGCCCTTCTTTGACGTCGGTTACGACCACGCGTCGTATGAATCCAAAATTACATCACCCCGTTTTTTTCTACGTTATATACCGTCTGGTCGAAAAGATGTGAATATAAATATGTGTAAAAATATGAATAAGTCTGTTTTGATTGTCCATCGGAGAAATGGAGTGTCAACGACACGCTGAACTCCCTTTTCGCACGATTTATAAATTACGCAGTGCAAAAAAATGATTAAAAAAAATGTGAATATGATTGACCGTGTGTATATTAGTCTTGAGTAGGTCGCTACATCCTTCATATGTGCTTACTGCTCAGTACTATGTGCAGGGTGGTATGAGGGAAGGGGCTAATTCAATCATAGCCGTTACCTTTCATTATTAAAAATATTTTTAATCTTTCCCTTCCGGTGCTAAAATAAAATGTGCGTCCCGGTGTTGGGTGATGTCACTACACAATAAAAAATTAGCCATTTTAAATCGGAAAAATACGGACATTCATAGCTAATCCCCTCAATTAATCATAAATGAAGTCAAAAATTATAATATTTTAGATTTATTTGCTGAAAATATTAAAAAACCATCTGGCAACGCTCACGGAACAAGCATAGGTCCACTCTTGTCGGGAGCCCAAAAGCTACTGCCGCTCTGGCCAGAGAACATTGAGCTTTGAGCTCCTTACGCTGGCATATGCAAGTATGCAAGTGTGAGATGCGAATATAGTGTCGCGGTTCCCGCACACTCTTCACGCGCTGTTTATACGCGAATTTGTTTCCGATATTCACAAAATACCTCTGATGTACCCGATAAATTCTGATTATTATCAATATTATTTTTTAAATGAATGCGTAAATATGTTATGGAGGAATACCTAAAATCTTAGCCTTGTATTTACTGTATTTATAGAGATATTATAGTTATTAGAAGCAATGTGTACAAGGTACACAACACCGGGATGGGAAGGTTAAATAAAATTTAACACATTGATGTCTGGGGCGGGTCTGCAATCTAATCCGAAAATGGGCATTTTTTTACCTAATGGAGCACTGGAAATCCAAAAAATAAATATCAAGCCACTTATTGAACTTTTTACTGTGCAACAGATCTTTTTAGGTAAAACCTGAAGGGTTTTTCTCCATTTGAAAAATATTAAGTATATTTAAAAAAAAATAATTAAACAATACCTTTTCTTCAAAATGCGAAAACAACACTTTCTGCCCTGTAGCGGGTAAATATTAAGTTTAAATATGCCGCTTTTGCTGGGATATAGGACATTTTCTGGGCGTTCCGAAAACATGCATAACTGAACATTGTCAATTTTAGATTTATGACGCTCTTGAAAGGAGTGAGCGATGTGTCCCGATAACAATGTGTTAATAATATACAGTAAGCAGTACTGTATATTACTTTTTAATATTTTGGATTGATCTTTATTCAAGGAAAACTATCCTAGTTTGTTTTATTTTAGTATACTGTTTTTTATTACGCGGTATAGCGTGAAACACATCTAACGTGCGTATGGGGAGTTTAGCGTGTGGTACCGCGGGGGCTTGTAGCGGTGTAGTTAAGGCGTTTGTAGCTGGCGGAAGACGTGACGGATCTGACGAAACGCTACGATAAATCATCGCGTTATTCATAGACGTATATCAACCATCTAAAGATGTTTTTTATTTTACCATAAGTAGTTTACTTTTTAATATTTTTAAAGATATATCTGAACCATGTTTTTTCCCGTGTAATCCGCTTCGTATGTGCTTTCCGATGTTTATTTGTACGAAGATTTGTTATCGTTTGTTTGTTATTTTACCCTGCCCATCCACTCTGGAGGTTGGCAATCGTGATCAATCAGCGCCCCAGTGCTGCAGAGGAGCCAGGATATACGCGGAGTTGCCGAGCCAGGATATACGCCTTCTTCCTACGCTGCGTTTACCTTCCACGCCGCCTTGTAATATAATACCTATTACTCGCTATTTCTCTCCCCTCATACAACGGCCCGAGTACTCCACGCTGAAGGTTGGCAATCATCGTGTCAGTCTGCAGCCGCTCTGAGCAGCGCCCCAGTGCTGCAGCGGAGCCAGGATATACGCCTTCTTCCTACGCTGCGTTTACCTTCCACGCCGCCTTGTAATATAATACCTATTACTCGCTATTTCTCTCCCCTCATACAACGGCCCGAGTACTCCACGCTGAAGGTTGGCAATCATCGTGTCAGTCTGCAGCCGCTCTGAGCAGCGCCCCAGTGCTGCAGCGGAGCCAGGATATACGCCTTCTTCCTACGCTGCGTTTACCTTCCACGCCGCCTTGTAATATAATACCTATTACTCGCTATTTCTCTCCCCTCATACAACGGCCCGAGTACTCGACGCTGAAGGTTGGCAATCATCGTGTCAGTCTGCAGCCGCTCTGAGCAGCGCCCCAGTGCTGCAGCGGAGCCAGGATATACGCGGAGTTGCCGAGCCAGGATATACGCCTTCTTCCTACGCTGCGTTTACCTTCCAATACAATACCTTTCAGCACAAGAGAGATGGCATCCCGACTGCACCCAGTCTACTCTCATACCATACTAAGTACTATTACACAAAGTAAACGGTGAATGATAAGGAGAGTGTTATATTGCCATACCACAAAGTCAATAATGCTTTCAAAATACTAAATATAATTGCTCTACATTCCCCTCCCCTCGTAAAATGGCCAATTCATACCTTTATTTTATATATATTTTTTCTTCTTCTACCTTCTTACTTAATATGTTTAAAAACACTTTATCGTCACGATCAAAAACTGTTACATTCGCAATCTTTTATCTTATATATATATATATATATATATATATATATATATATATATATATATATATATAACATCCTCGTGCAATCTTTGTTATATATCAGTTAGAAGTTATATTTTTTGGGGTCTTTTTACGCATTCATTACACTTCACATCTGTTGACCAATACGGGCTTGAATGTAACATATATATATATATATATACATATATATATATATATATATATATATATATATATATATATATATATATATATGTGTGTGTGTGATCGTTCACTCCAACACCGCCTTGTCTTCATGTATTCAACAATGAAGACAACACTGTTTCCAAACGATGCAGTGCCCTTTGCGCCATTGGGTGTGTAAAAAGGGTCAGAGAAGAATATACATTTATATAAAAATCGCATCTTTTTGTATGGGCTATTGGTCCGACACTGGCTGGCTTGAGTGATCACTGTACGGTGTTTAAATCGCATCACAATTTGGGGCGAATGGGCGTTCAACAACAGGTGTACCTGTTGTTGAACGCCCATTTGCCCCAAATTTTCTCTGCATACTGAATTTTGTATATTTTTACTAGTTTTTTAAAAAATTTTTGATGTAAAATTATGTATTTGTTTAAAGAGGCCCCAAATCATGTACCGTTTTCTTTATTTTTAATCTGTTTTTTTTTTGTTAGTGTTGATATTTTTACCCTTTATACAGTGGTCCTTTTTAGGGCCACCGGATTCAAATGTTGTGTTTTCACTGTCCGCCCGTAACGTGGGCTCTTTCTTTCTAAAACATGTGCTCCAAATGTGAACTTTATACCGGAAATAACGGCCCTTCTCTTGCCCGCGCGACGTCCGACCCGATTCGGCTCTGAAATTGAAACGAAGGCATTCAAGGCCGATATTTACCGATTCCTCTCTGGATTAGTGTCCGGTCAGTGCGCACGGTGCCGCGCGGCATGGGAGGGCGTTACTTTTGGTCGTTTTTTAACGTGCATAAATGTGTTAGTATTGTAAACGATAAAATATATATAACTGTGATTTTTGCAACTATTTCTCTAAAACGGCAATACGTCGTGACTTGTTGACCTGAGTGTAGATCGTTTTCTAAGGCGGAATGTCCTGTAAGTTTAGCAATACCTTTTCAAAGCATAACTTTCTATATTAGTCTATTGAAGTAAATAAAGCGATACCTTTTCGTAGCGGAACGTTGTATTAAAGTCCATTCAAGCAAAACTTTTTTAAGTATCGCTTTGTATATGTTATGTTACGTCGGAGTCCTGTACATCAAAGTAATGCCTTTTTACAGCAGAATGTTATATTAAAGTCGTTAAATTAAAGCAATGCCTTTTTACAGCAGAATATTACATTAAATTTCTTTAAATCAAAGCAATGTCTTTTCACAGCAGAATGTAATATTAAAGCAATGCCTTTATACAGCAGAATGTTATATTAAAGCAATTCCTTTTTAGCAGAATATTACATTAAATTTCTTTAAATCAAATCAATTCCTTTTCACAGCAGAATATTACATTAAATTTCTTTGAATCAAAGCAATGCCTTTTCACAGCAGAATGTTATATTAGAGCAATGCCTTTACACAGCATAATGTTATATTAAAGTCATTTAAACAAAGCAATGCCTTTACACAGCAGAATGTTATATTAAATCAATGCCTTTTTACAGCAAAATATTACATTAAATTTCTTTCAATCAAAGCAATGCCTTTACACAACAGATTGTTCTATCAAAGTGTCCTTTAAATACCATTAAAACAATACCTTGTCACAGCAGAATGTTATATTAAAGTCCTTTAAATTAAACCAATGCCTTTACACAGCAGAATGTTATATTAAAGTGTCCTTTAAATATGTACTACTAAAGCAATAAATTTTCACACCAGAATTTAATATTAAATTCCTTTAAATGAAAGCACATGTACACTGCAGAATATTATAAAGTCCTTTAAAATATAGCAAAACCTTTTCACAGCAGAATGTTATATTTAAGTCCTATGAATCAAAGCAATACCTTTTCAAAACAGAATGTTCTATCAAAGTGTCCATTAAATACCATTAAAGCAATAGCTTTTCACAGCAGAATGTTATATTAAAGTCCTATAAATTAAATCAATACCTTTTCACAGCAAAATGTTCTTTCAAAGTGTCTATTAAATACCATCAAAGCAATAGCTTTTCACAGCAGAATGTTATATTAAAGTCCTATAAATTAAAGCAATACATTTTTCACAGCAGAATGTTATATTAAATTCCTATAAATTAAAGCAATACCTTTTCACAGCAGAATGTTATATTAAAGTCCTATAAATTAAAGCAATACCTTTTCACAGCAGAATGTTATATTAAAGTCCTATGAAAGCAATACCTTTTCACTGCAGAATGTTATATTAAAGTCTTATAAATTAACTCAATGCCTTTTCACAGCAGAATGTTATATTAAAGTCCTATAAATTGTAGCAATACTTTTTCACGGCAGAATGTTATATTAAAGTCCTATGAATAGAAGCAATGCCTTTTCACAGCAGAATGTTATATTAAAGTCCTGTAAAACAATGCAATACTTGTAATTTTCTACATGTATCGGTGGTGGAAGACGTAACTGCCTACAGTGGGGACTTACAGAGCCCGATTGATGACTTTATAGGTGTAAATTTAATCCATATATCGCGCATCCTCGCAATTTAAAAGCGGCCACATCCAAAGGGCGGATCGGGAAATTGCGGATTTTGTACAATGTGTGTTTGCGGATGCACACGGCGGATCTGATGCAGTGCCCTATGCACCATTCGATGCTGATAAGCCTCAGAAGAAGAATATATATAAGAATATATATATATATATTCAGATGGAAACTTCGAATGTCTGCTTGCGTCAACGGCCCGTTGTACAATCTCCGCTGATGTGGCCGATTTTGAAATGAAATGACGCGCGCCCCGTACACATAATGTAACCTTACGAAATGGAATATGTAACCATGTGCACTGTGATTTTTTTTGGATTTTTTTTCACGTTTGATGTTTTTAGTGGCTAAGTCTTTATTTGATTGGTTGAAAAATATATATATGTATGTGTACACGTTTACTTTGCGAGCGCGTCGTTCGTGAGCGACGGCCCATACGTCTGATAACGCCATCTCGCGGTCAAACTGGCCAAAAGACGGCTATGGTGACCTTTCGGCAAGACCCCGTTTAAAGCTGTTTCGATAAACGCGGTTTTTGATATTGACCTTTTGGCAAGACCTTGTTTAACACTGTTCCGTTAACCTTTTGGTAAGAGATCGTTTATTAGTGTTACGGTTAATAGTATTACGGCCGCTTTCAAGTATTTGACATACCTGATTGTGCCAAGTTTTCCTCGGTCGTCCTTTTCTTCAAAATGCAAAAACAACTGGTGCCTTGAGGCACCAGTTGTTTTTGCGCTTGAGCGGAGGGCTGATCACCTTTCCTTCGTGTGTTGACGATCGAGATGACACCGCGTTTATACGATGCAGTGCCCTATGCACCATCTTTTGAAATGCTCTCTTTCTCTTCATTTTGCAATGGGAAAGGTCACCATAGTTTGGGTCAAACGTAAGAAAAGCCGTCAATATTTCACATTTTTCGAGTATGTATTTTGAAAAAAAATACTCAAAACTGTACAGTCATCCAATGACGCTTATTCCGTATTGAACTACGTTCTGGGCAGCTCGAAATTTGGCCCCTCTGAAGCCCTGTGTAAAACATCTCCTTTTTGGCCAGAGGGATACGAAGGGCCGACCCAAAAGTAACAATAAAAAGTAAATTTTACACACTTAATTAAATGGTTTTTTTTTATTATTTTTTGATATCTCATCAAAGATGAAGAAGAATATGGAAGTCTGGGCATTTACGGGGCTTACGACCGTCATAGGCTGGTTTAAGTGATCACTTTACACACGTGTAACATTCACCAATTCTACCCATTATTGACAACCACACTACTCAAATTCTTGGAAGTTCTACATATATATATATGAACCAATTTAGAAACCTTGTTCATGAATCACTAGAACTTCACTAGAGACATCTATTGGTGAGATGTAAAGAAGCTTTTTACTAAGCAGAAACTCTTATATTAGTATGTGAGTAACTGTATTAGTATGGTTTTTTTTTGAAAATTTACACACTTATGTACCATGTTATGAGCCGAAAAATAAAAAAAATTGGTTAAAAACGGTAATGTTTGGAAGTTTTTTTGACGTTTTTAGTCTCCCGATTTTTTTTACTTGTTTTGGGCAGTGGGAAAAACGCTGGAACAAGTGCATTGCGTGTAATGGACAGTATTTTGAGGGTCAGTAAAGGTTTTAATAATTTTTTTTTTTTGTCTAAAAAAAGTTGTTTATAAAAAATCGCTGAAACGTAAAAATCGGGAGACTAAAAACGTCAAAAAAACTTCCAAACATTACCGTTTTTAACCAATTTTTTTTTATTTTTCGGCTCATAACATGGTACATAAGTGTGTAAATTTTCAAAAAAAAATCATTTAATTAAGTGTGTAAAATTGACTTTTTATTGTTACTTTTGGGTCGGCCCTCGTATGTCAGAATTAAATTACCAACTGCGTAAGGGCGCGTTTTTCGATTTTGATGTTGTAACGTTGTATGTTATGTAATATGAATAATACCTCCGAAGCAATAATCAAGACTTGCGTAAAATTTTACGATTTTTCTTTTTAAAATTTTTGAAATGAATAAAAATTTTAATATCGTCTAGGGCTTTTCATCTAATAATAGGAATTATTGAATTGTCTATTTAAAAAAAAAAAAAAAAATTATATTAAAAATCGTCTTTCAATTATTTAATAGTATTTTTTTAATATGTATTTTTGAGATAAAAATATTTTTAAAAATGCTAAACTATACAACTTGTAATTATGAAAATACGACGGCATTTTTCGTATGATTTTTTTCTTTTGAATGTAATTTTACGATGGCTCGCACTATACTGTTGAATTTGGTCTAAATTTTACGACGGCTCGCAGTTTACTGTCAAAATTGGTCCAAAATTTACGATGGCTCGCGGTATACTGTCAAAGTTGGTCAATTTTATATATTTACTGACAATATATTGTTGAAATTGGTAAAAAAATTATAACCCGCAGTAAACTGCCGAAATTTTATGATAAGCCGCAGAATAGAGGTGTCGGGTTGTGGTCCCGTGGTTAGTGTCGCGGACTCTTAAGTCAGAGTTTCTCGGTTCGACCCACTCTGCCACAATTTGATACCTATTTCTAATAATGAGCCGCTTAGGCTAACAGAAATAGTATGAAATTGAAATATTTGTGTTAATAATAAAAACACAAATATTTCTCTTTTTTTTTAAAAAATAAAAATTAAATAATGTCAAAATTGGTCAAATTTTTACATTGATTCACAGTATACTGTTAAAATTGGTTTAAAAAAATGATAACTCGCAGTATACTGTAAAAATTGGTAAAAATTTTACATTGGTTCAAAGTATGTTTTTAAAATTGGTTAAAACATGATAACTCGCAGTATACTGTCAAAATTGGTAAAAAATTTACAATAACTCAATGCTATCTGAATTGGTCCAAAGTTTTTGATAACTCGCAGTATATTGTCGAAATTGCTCAAAATATTACAAGCTGTCGAAATTGGTTAAAAAATCATCGTAACTCGCGGTATACTGTCAAAATTGGTCAAAATTTTACGATAGCTCGCAAGCAATTTGTTTTCCGTTGCGAATTTGTTTCATGGAAAAGTGCTGTCATATCGGATGTATTTTTAGCGCCGCCTTCAAATGTGTAGAATTTTGAAAAAAAAATGTTTGAAATCTTTTTCTATCCGCACTATTTTTGACGATAATCGCTCTATATTACCACAGACCACCACTTGCGGACATTTTCATATAGTTCAAGTCCAATTTTAGCGTTGCGAGAGATATCACAAGCCTTTTTCCTTGAATTTGTGTCACTAAATATATCAAATGTAATTTGACACTTTATGAAATCAATATACAGTGCCAGCTCGATAATCCGAACGCAAATTGTGCAGGGGTCAGTTCGGATCAGGGAATCGTTCGGATTACATTACAGAGTGTTTTGATAAATATGAGAGAAAAGGGAAATTTCGGTTTATGAAGATTCTCTCTGTATGTATTACGTTTTTATTTAGGTACTGAATGAAAAATTTTAAATGATTTGCATTTTAATTTTAAAATAGCTTGAATAGTGATATATTTCAAAAAAATGCTTGGTATTTTGTGGCACAATTTTAATAAAATCAATGATTACACATTCTTATAAAATTTGTGACACTATTTTCATAAATTTAAATAATAATAATAATCCCTTTCCGCACCCCAATGGTGCATAGGGCACTGCTTCATATAAAGGCAGTGTTATCTCGATCGATTACACATGAAGGAAAGGTGATCAGCCCTCCACTTCAGGTACCAGTCCAGTGTAATATTGAATAAATATTAGAGTGAAAAAATCACTTACATTTATTCAACCCCCCTGGGAATCGAACCCGGGACCTCCAGAACGGTAGGCGAGCATGCTGACCATTACACTACGGAGGCGGACAAAGAAATTTCATAAATTTAATGACACATTATTATAAAATTTGTGGTACTTTTCACGATTCAGTTACAATTTTATATAATTTGATACTTTTCACAATTCAGTGACTATTTTATATAATTTTAATGTCACATTTTTATAAAATATGTGACGCTATTTTCATAATTTTAGTGAAACATTTTTATAAAATTTGCGGCACCATTTTCACAATTCAGTGACACATTTTTGTCATAATATTTGGTGACACATTTTCCCGTGTCCCTAATCCCGCAAGTGCTGGTCTGTGGGTAAACCAATGCAATAGTTTGTATGATATGTAAAGACGGTATTTGTGTGGCGAGATTTGCATAGATAGAAATGTGATGTCCTTTATACATATCGCTCACTCCTTTCAAGAACGTCATAAATCAAAAAACTTGATTTTTCATTAGAACGTTTTTAAAGTGTAAAAATAAAACACAATTTATTAAAAATAAATATCAAGCCACTTATTGAACTTTTAACTGTGCAACAGATCTTTTTAGGTACAACCTGAAGGTTTTTTTTCCATTTAAATAATATTTAGTATATTTAAAAAAATAATTAAACAATACATTTTCTTCAAAATGCAAAAACAACACTTTCTGCCCTGTAGCGGGTAAATATTAAGTTAAAAATATGCCTCTTTTGCTGGGATATAGTACATTTTCTGGGCATTCCGAAAACATGCACAATTGAAAACTGACGATTTTTGATTTATGACGTTCTTGAAAGGAGTGAGCGATATATAATATATATATATATATATATATATATATATATATATATATATATATATATATATATATATATATATATATATATATATATATATATATATATAGTAAAATGTATAGGTGGTACCTAGGTATTTTATTACAATTATTTTTTCTCCAAGGGGGGAGATGTAATAAAATACCTAGGTACCTAACCTACCTATATATTTTATTATATATATATAAACTTATTGAATGTCCGAACCAAATTGTGTGAACTTTGTGAAGTAACGGGTGACGGGAGTAGCTGTAAAGTGGGAATATGTGTATAAATTGTTGTAATAGAAGCGTCGCCGGTTATAAAACAAAGTAACACGAGAACTATATAGATGAACGCAAATAACTTGTTCTTACTAAACTAGTTTGTAAAGTAAATAAAAAGCTTTTTGAAGTAACCTTTTGTTTTATTTTAAATTTTATTCTTTTTAAGCGTCTGATGCTCATCTGTAGGTCGGAGAGAGAGAGGAGGGGAATGGATGTAAGGTATGATATTTGTACACACACGTAACGATGCTCTAGGAGGCACTGAGTGCTCCTATATCGTGTCCATAGAATGTCAGTAGTACAGTGGCGTGCACAGTTTTTAAAAATCAGGTTAGTAAATTGACTTTTTGTCCGCCTCCGTAGTGTAATGGTCAGCACGCTCGGCTACCGTTCTGGAGGTCCCGGGTTCGATTCCCAGGGGGGTCAAATAAATATAAATGATTTTTTCACTCTAATATTTATTCAATATTACCCTGGACTGGTACCTGAGGCGAAGGGCTGGTCATCTTTCCTTCATGTGTTAACGACGAAGATAACACTGCGTTTATATGATGCAGTGCCCTATGCACCATCGGGTGTGGATGAGGGTTTTCAACGATCAAGATAACACTGTTTATAACTGTAACTCACACATGTCTTGGTGGTAGGAGCTTCACCTTCTCGGAGTCCAGTAGAGGTCCCCCAAGGATATGACTTTGTTTGCGAGTGAGTGCTTCACAATTACAGAGAATGTGGATTGGTGTTTCGTTATCCTCCATACAAAATCTGCATACTGGGGAGTCATGTAGTCCAGTTTTTGTCATGTGTTTCCTCAGTCTGCAGTGTCCTGTCAAGGTCCTGGTTAGGATCCTTATTTGGTAATTCACAGGACGTAAAATACAATCAATCATTGGAGTTATATTTAATTCACGCAACCTCTTGACCAAACACAGAGCGAGTTAAATATAGCTCACATGGCATTCAACGTGTTTAGACACTTCTTTTGTTATATTAATAAACAAGACATTTTTGAAAGAGGAATAGAGTTTATTGTTTGTCTAACACTGCGGCTGTCCAAACTAAAAACACAGTAAGGGACATTTTTTTTGCAGTACGCTTTTTTGCATTTTTGGACTATGTAAAGTCCAAAAATGCAAAAAAACCTACTACAAAAAAAAAAGTCCCTTACTGTGTTTTTAGTTTGGACAGCCGATTGGTTTGCGGGGCTATTTTCTCTTGCTTGGCTTCACCGGACCCTCCTTGATCTCCCAGGGCAGCTTGTGCGAAGTTAGCGTGTATCGCTTCTTCTTGGCGACCTTCAGCGTGTGCGGGGCCGATACGGGGGCTATGCCCCGGCGCTGCAGCGACACAAAGTGCTCCGTGAGCCCCCCGCCTGGAACAGAACAGGTGTATTGTGCATTATGCAAAGCGAAGTGTATTGTGGACCTATCCTAATACAGTCAAAACCCCCATTTCAACTTTCAAAGGCAACAGAAGGCGCGTTGCAGGAGTCTGGGTGAGGACCGATGGTAGTTTATAAAGAACTCTCACGAGAGGTGGTATCAAAAATCGCTCACTCCTTTCAAGAACGTCATAAATCAAAAATCGTCAATTTTCAGTTGTGCATGTTTTTTGAATGCCCAGAAAAATGTACTATATCCCAGCAAAAGAGGCATATTTTTATATAATATTTACCCGCTATAGGACTGAAAGTGTTGTTTATGCATTTTGAATAAAAGGTATTGTTTAATTATTTTTTTAAATAAACTAAATATTTTTCAAATGGAGAAAAAAACTTCAGGTTTCACCTAAAAAGATCTGTTGCACAGTAAAAAGTTCAATAAGTGGCTTGATATTTATTTTTAATACATTGTATTCTATTTTTAAACTTTAAAAACATTGTGAAATATCAAGTTTTTTGAATTATGACGTTCTTGAAAGGAGTGAGCGAAATGATAAAACTAGCTAAGGACATTGCTACCATACACCAAGCTAGGACACAACGTGCCCAACCCGCTTCTAGTGGAACGGGAGGCCTGCTGAGGACAGTCAGCAGACTCTGAGCGGCTTCTCCTGAGCAGTTCTACGTGGTTTCCTCCCAGCAATGAGCAAATGCTGACAAGTTCCTGATTGGCCCACACTAGATTATCCCTCCTGTTCCCAACACAGATTTAAATAAAACACGTTTTTAGCTAGGAGAAATAAAAATCAGGTTAGTAATCTATAAACCTTGTACATAATAAGCAAGGTAAAGAATAAATGCAGCTATATATTTTTTTTAAAGACTACAAAGTACTCCCTGAATGGTACGCTTGTATTATTTGAAGAACTCAACAGCCCCTCATACTGGAAGTCCTGAAGAGGAGAAGGTGGACATGGTTGGGACATGTCCTTAGAATGCCAACTGAGGGCATCAACCCCTCGTGTCTCTTCTTCCAACCCTGAGGATTCCCCGGAAGGCCACTGACGACTATTATACACAATAAGCGAGGTGAATAAGAGATGCAACTCCCATCTAACAAAAAAAAACCAGTATAATCAGGTTTTGCCAGGTCGTAAGCCCTGGGATGCTAAGATTTCCAGACACTTTTAGGTAGGTTACCAAAGCATTCTGGGTAAGAATGCTGATGCAGTATTGTCTCGATAGCTATAGCATTGTACGGAGAGCCCGTTTGGGCGCAGATCACAAGGCGGACACCTCTCTCTGTCTCCTACCTTTGGGCACGAGGTTGCGCAGGTTCCCGCTGAGCTCGGCGGCCTCCAGGAACACGGGGGCCGGCTCCTTGTACCCGACGGCCTTCAGGCGCGGGGCAGGCGGGTTGTCGGAGCGCCGCTTCACCCGCGCCGCCCGCTGCTCCGAGAGCCTCTTCTCCCTCTCGCCCACGGACTTCTGGATGAAGCGCAATCTGAAAATTGCAAAGCGTCGCGGTGAATGTCCCGCGCGTTTACGAACGTAGCAGTGTTTTTTTTTTAATTACCTAACGTCCAAGTGACTCTGAAATCTAGCTACGGCTTATGCAACACCGTTTATCATGTCCCTACTCGGGCTTCAACTTTATAAGTATCATAGCCTGTGCCTACTCGTGAGTGGATTTACTCTTTATGTTTAAAGTTACTATAATTTCATGTGATGCATGAGTGAAAATTCTAGGCAAAAACACTCGCAACATAGCAGTGTGACGTCACCAAGCCCTTATAAGCGAGAACTAGCCGAGTACACTCTCTCTTCAGTCACCGAAACTGCACTTGAAATGTCGCTACATCCTACACCTCGCTCACTCCTTTCAAGAACGTCATAAATCAAAAATTGTCAATTTTCAGTTGTGCATGCTTTCGGAATGCCCAGAAAATGTACTATATCCCAGCAAAAGCGGCATATTTTTAACTTAATATTTACCCGCTACAGGGCAGAAAGTATTGTTCTTGCATTTTGAAGAAAAGGTATTGTATAATAAGTTTTTTAAATATACTAAATATTTTTCAAATGGAGAAAAAACCTTCAGGTTTTAACTAAAAAGATCTGTTGCACAGTAAAAAGTTAAAACACGACGCAAAGTAGAAGACTCTCTCTCTCTCTCTCTCGTCATCTCACCGGCAGCTTCTCTCAGCGGATGTCTCCTTCATTCATCCCACCTAACGACATCTTCCGTCTCGCATATTAGCACACTATCTGCGGGAAGGGTAATTTTACCTTATCACTCGACTCGTCGTAAATTGCGTGTAAGTTATTTTCCGCTGTAAGTTATGTCCGCCTCCGTAGTGTAATGGTCAGCACGCTCGGCTACCGTTCTGGAGGACCCGGGTTCGATTCCCAGGGGGGGTTAGAATAAATATGAGTGATTTTTTCACTGTAATATTTATTCAATATTACCCTGGGCTGGTACTTGAAGCGGAGGGCTGATCACCTTTCCTTCATGTGTAAACGATCAAGATAACACTGCGTTTATATGACGCAGTGCCCTATGCACCATTGGGGTGCGGATAAGGGTTTTATTATTATTATTATTATAAGTTATTTTTACGCAAGACATTTGCGGCATCTTTTGATTTCATATCATTATGTATATTCTTCTTCTCCGTCTTATTCCTCATTGCTGAGGGTTGTGACCCTTGCAGAAGCAATGACTCTTCTCCAGTTATCCCTTGACTGCGCTGCACGTAGCGCTCCAACCAGCGAGGTGCCTGCTGCTGCCTTAATTTGATCGGTCCATCGTGTGGGGGATCTTCCTCTCCCTCTCTTTCCCTCCAGGTTACCGATCACAACTAGTCGTTCCAGGCTATCCTTGTTGCCACGCGCAAAGAACTGGAGAATCCGTCGGGTACAGATCGATGTATACAGTATGGTTAAATGTTATCACTTCTTTCCAGAGATATTTATCTCTATTATAAGCGGGAATCTGCCCGCAGATAGTGTGTCAAGGCGGAGACTGACCTCCGCATTTGGTCGTAACGTAACATGTTTTTTTTTCAATTCAATTCAATTCAATTTAATAAATAATTAATATATACATTACAAACAAACATTTAAGGCGTATACATTAA
Organism: Brachycentrus maculatus; assembly: GCF_059751285.1. Lineage (NCBI taxonomy): Eukaryota > Metazoa > Arthropoda > Insecta > Trichoptera > Brachycentridae > Brachycentrus > Brachycentrus maculatus. Next base: position 1,102,543 of record NW_028280813.1, on the reverse strand, counting down.
AAAAACAAATTACGCAAGAAGACTCTTGTTAAATGTTATTTTTTGATATCTTATCAAAGATGAAGAAGAATATGGAAGTCTGGGCATTTACGGGGCTTACAACCGTCATAGGCTGGTTTAAGTGATCACTTTACACACGTGTAACATTCACCAATTCTACCCATTATTGACAACCACACTACTCAAATTCTTGGAAGTTCTATATATGTGAACCAATTTAGAAACCTTGTTCATGAATCACTAGAACTTCACTAGAGACATCTATTGGTGAGATGTAAAGAAGCTTTTTATTAAGCAGAAACTCTTATATTAAACTCTTGTTAAATGTGTAGAAGAATCTCGCTTCGGAAAACTCCTTCGGACACATGGAACAGATCTATATCCAATGTGATATTGTTCAACATAGCGGTAGCTCTTCCTACAGGCATAACCATCGGCAGGTAGGTCCTGTGTATAGGAATGTGAAACAATCTATGCCGACGCTGTCTTAGGTAACTATCGGGAACATACAGACCGATGCTCCGGATAATGTTAGGATGCGAGCATTCAGGCAGTCAGTACAGCGAGCCGAGCGCCCCATCCGTAGTTTCGGATGCTTGCTGACGCTCGCCGCAAGCGATGTTACCACGTTATGTTACGACGAAATGCTCCGGTCAGTCTCCACCTTTGCTCTCATCCTGGTGTTCCTAGCCTACACCTCACTTGTATATGTCGGCGATCTTCTTCTTCTCCCTTGCGAGCTCGCGGGCCGCTGCCTGGGCCTGGCGCTCCTCGCGGACGTGCCTCTTCTTCCTCAGGTCCTTCTTGCGGTTGCGGACGGCCGGGTTGACGGCGCGGTACTCGTCCCCGCTGCCCTCCGAGGGGGCCTTGGACGGCTCCGGCAGCCCCTGGCGCAGCTCCCTCAGGTCGTCTTCCTGGAGAACAAATAACAATTTCTGTATTTTTAACTTTTGGAATTTACACATGTGTATTTTTAATTTTGTTGAGGGATAAATATTGTATCCATCTGTGTGCACAATTTTCGGTAAATTTTCAGTTGCTGTATATTCATTCAAACCCTTTTCCGCACCCCAATGGTGCATAGGGCACTGCATTATATACACAGTGTTACCTTGATCGTCAGCACGCGAAGGAAAGGTGATCAGCCCTCCGCTTCAGGTACCAGTCCAGGGTAATATTGAATAAATATTATTATTATTTTTTTTAAAACCCTTATCCGCACCCCAATGGTGCATAGGGCAGTGTGTCATATAAACGCAGTGTTATCTTGATCGTTTGCACATGAAGGAAAGGTGATCAGCCCTCCGCTTCAGGTACCAGTCCATGGTAATATTGAATAAATATTACAGTGAAAAAATCACTTATATTTATTTGACCCCCTCTGGGAATCGAACCCGGGACCTGCAGAACGGTAGCCGAGCGTGCTGACCATTACACTAAGGAGGCGGACAAATGCTGTATATGCTTATCTATAAATAATTTCTAGAAATAAAAATGTTTTGAGTAAATTTTTTTTTTATTCTGCCCCTAAAGGGTTAACTATAACGATCAATTTCCTTTGAATCGCTTAAAACCAGACTATGATGGTCGTAAGCCCTGTAAATGCCCTGGTGATAATCCAGACTTGTGAACAAGTATTTGGACACACTCGAAACGTTATTTAACTCTTACCACTCTGTAGGCCAGACATTCTGGCCCGTATGATTCTAGTAGGCAGCTCCGCGGGCCACAATGTCTGGCCCGGCGCAGGTATAACTTTAATCACTGATCTCTCTATCACCCGAGTATATTCTACCAACAAATATTTCAGATAAATACAGTTAATCTTAATTAACATGGTCATACGAATTGCCAGACAGAGTGTCCCAAAATAAGGGGTCAAATAAATATAAGTGATTTTTTCACTCTAATATTTATTCAATATCACCCTGGACTGGTACCTGAAGCGGAGGGCTGATCACCTTTCCTTCATATGTAAACGATCAAGATAACACTGCGTTTATATGACACAGTGCCCTATGCACCATTGGGGTGCGGATAAGGGTTTGAATGAGTGAATGAACGAATACACACAAAAAATAAAGAAAAAATTCAAATAGAAACTATTTTTTAAATTTCATATACATACCATTTTCTGTTTGATGGAAACCTTTTTAAACATGGCTGATGTCACTCTGTTCAAATGCCGTTCTTCCTTCATGATTTTCTCCTCCTGCGTGACCACTTCCCGGAGCAACTCCTGGTGATCCTGATAAAGAGAAAAAACATACGTTAAATAATCCATAGGGTATTTATTTAATATATCGCTCACTCCTTTCAACAACGTCATATTTATCAAAACACTTGATTTTTCAGGAGATTGTTTTTAAACTTAAAAATATAATAAAATGTATTAAAAATAAATATCAAGCCACTTATTGAACTTTTTACTGTGCAACAGAATTTTTTAGGTAAAACCTGAAGGTTTTTTCTCCATTTGAAAAATATTTAGTATATTTCGTCCGCCTCCGTAGTGTAATGGTCAGTATGCTCGGCTACCGTTCTGGAGGTCCCGGGTTCGATTCCCAAGGGGGGTAAAATAAATACAAGTGATTTTTTTTCACTGTAATATTTATTCAATATTACCCTGGACTGAAACCTGAAGCGGAGGGCTGATCACCTTTCCTTCATGTGTAAACGATCAAGATAACACTGCGTTTATAAGACACAGTGCCCTATGCACCATTGGGGTGCGGATAAGGGTTTTATTATTATACTAAATTATATTGTATACCCACCAGGCCATGCCTTTGTGGGATCTTTTTTTGTATTCATTTTTATATTTTATTAATATTTTTTTCATATTTGAATTTATGTTATGTAATGCAAAAGAATTTAAAATAAAGAAAAAAAAATAATTCACCTGGAAGTTGGGATTGTAGCTGGCCCCCGGGTGGGGTGCCACCACGGCCTTGGCCCGCGCGGCCTTCCTGGCGGGGCGCTTGGGGCGTATCCGCGGCTCGTTGCAGTCCCGCGTGTCCCGGGACAGCCACTCCGACGGGGGCGCCGGGGCCTCCGGCGTCACGGCTGCGGTCAATTTCAATTATTATGAAAAATAACTAGCCAAGTATTTAGACGTGTCAGAGTACCTACCTTATATTTTATCTTTTGCACAGGTTTATAAAAAATTAATTCCCTATTGGATTACACTCATTTATTACTAACTAACCATCACGCCGCTTCCCCGCAGGGGTAGGCAGAGAGAATAGAGCGCCACACCACTCATCATTATCACCAATCATCAATCAAAACTTCTCTTCCAGCACTCTTAAACGCACTCAGTCGGTGCATCGGGCACCGTATCAAGGTTACACAAGATTATCAATAACTAACTAACCATCACGCCGCTTCCCCGAAGGGGTAGGCAGAGAGGATAGAACGCCACACCACTCTGTCCTTGCAAACAGTCTTCGCCTCTTCCACGTTCATGCATCTCCTCGTGCATACCCGCCGATTGTAACGGCTACTAACCTGACCGCTTTCAAGTATTTGGCATACCTGATCGTGCCATGTTTTTCTCGGTCTTCCTCTGCTCACATAAATTCTTTTGCATTTCACAATAAATTGTAATTGATAATAGGGATAATCTAGTGTGGGCAAGTCGGGAACTTCTCAGAATTTGCTCATTGCTGGGAGGAAACCACTTAGGAATACCCAAATTATTCTTCATCTATGTTGAGACACCCAGATTTGTGAACAAGGATTCAGACACACTCTAAATATTATGAAGATCAAAATTCACGAGTGATTTTTCACTATCATCCACACTCTTCTTCGTCTTTGTTGAGACACCCAGATTTGTGAACAAGGATTTTGATACGCCCTAAATACTGTGAAGATCAAAATACACGAGTGATTTTTCAGTCTCATTTATTAATTTTACTATCATCCACACTCTTCTTCGTCTATGTTGAGACACCCAGATTTGTGAACAAGGATTTTGAAACGCCCTAAATACTGTGAAGATCAAAATACATGAGTGATTTTTCATTCTCATTTATTAATTTTACCATCATCCACACTCTTCATCGTCTATGTTGAGACACCCAGATTTGTGAACAAGGATTTTGATACGCCCTAAATACTGTGAAGATCAAAATACATGAGTGATTTTTCACTCTCATTTATTAATTTTACTATCATCCACAATCTTCTTCGTCTATGTTGAGACACCCAGATTTGTGAACAAGGATTTTGATACGCCCTAAATACTGTGAAGACCAAAATACACGAATGATTTTTCACTCTCATTTATTAATTTTACTATCATCCACACTCTTCATCGTCTATGTTGAGACACCGACACAATCACGTACCTTCGTCCCCCCACAGGTCCTTGGTGATGTTGGTGCGGCACTCCTTGACCTCCCGCTTCCTCTGCCTGTCCAGCGCACGGTTCTTCTCGGCCATCTCAAACTTCTTCTTGTAGACGCCCTTCCTCATCTTCTTCGTCTCTGTCTTCTTGCTCAGGGTCACCGGGCGGACGTGGTTGCGCTTGCCGCTCGGGTCTCCCACCTGCGTCATCGATGATATCGTTCGTAAGTGAATACAGCACCAATATCGTTCGTTAATGGATACAGCACCAAGATCGTTCGTAAATAGACACAGTACCAATATCATTCGTTAATGGATACAATATCAATATCATTCGTAAATGGATACAGCACTAAAATTATACGTAAATGGATGCAGCACTAAAATTATACATAAATGGATACAGCACTAAAATTATATGCAAATGGATACAGCACTAAAATTATATGTAAATGGATACAGCACCAATTTCATTCGTAAATGGATACAGCACCAATATCAGTCGTAAATGGATACAGCACCAAGATCATTCGTAAATGGATACAGCGCCCATCTCATTTGTAAATGGATACAGCACTAAAATCATTTGTTAATGGATACAGCACCAAGATCATTCGTAAATGGATACAGCACCCATATTATTTGTAAATGGATACAGCACCAAGATCATTCGTAAATGGATACAGCGCCCATCTCATTTGTAAATGGATACAGCACTAAAATCATTTGTTAATGGATACAGCACCAAGATCATTCGTAAATGGATACAGCACCCATATTATTTGTAAATGGATACAGCACCAAGATCATTCGTAAATGGATACAGCACCCATATTATTTGTAAATGGATACAGCTCCAAAATCATTTATAAATGGATATAACACCAATATCATTAGTAAATGGATACAGCACCTATTTCATTATCAGTATACTTCGCAAATGGATACAGCACCTATATCATCATAAATACCATTCATAAATGGATACAGCACCTATATCATCATAAATACCATTCATAAATGGATACAGCACCTATATCATCATAAATACCATTCATAAATGGATACAGCACCTATATCATCATAAATACCATTCATAAATGGATACAGCACCTATATCATCATAAATACCATTCATAAATGGATACAGCACCTATATCATCATAAATACCATTCATAAATGGATACAGCACCTATATCATCATAAATACCATTCATAAATGGATACAGCACCTATATCATCATAAATACCATTCATAAATGGATACAGCACCTATATCATCATAAATACCATTCATAAATGGATACAGCACCTAAATCATTAATGCTGGGAACAGAGTGAATGGTGCACTAAAATTAGTTTTAGCAAATAAAAATCTATCAGCGGAAGCTAAACTGGCAGTACACAATGGAGTTCTGGTTCCAACCCTTATGTATGGAAGCGAAGCATGGAGTTGGCAAAAGAAGGATGAAAGCAGACTGAATGCAGTCGAAATGCGATCGCTCAGACGAATGTGTGGCAAAACGATGTTTGATAGATGTTCGAATGATGAAATAAGGAAAGAATGTAAGGCTGAGATAAGCATTATCGATAAAATTAAGAAAGGTGTTTTGAGATGGTTTGGACATGTGGAGCGTATGAGTGAAGAAAGAACGGTTAAACAAATTTATGAGGCGAATGTAGTTGGAAAAAGAAGCAGAGGACGACCGAGGAAAACTTGGCACAATCAGGTATGTCAAATACTTGAAAGCGGCCGGGTCAGGAGTCGTAATAATCTTCGGGTATGTATGAGGAGATGCATGAATGTAGAAGAGGCAAAGAATGTTTGCAAAGACAGAGTGGTGTGGCGTTCGATTCTCTCTGCCTACCCCTGCGGAGAAGCGGCGTGATGGTTAGTTAGTTAGTTAGTTAGTTAATCATTAATAATATCATTCATGAATGGATACAGTACTAATAGCATTATCAACATCATTCGTAAATTAATACAGCACCTATATAATTATAAATATCTTTCGTAAATGGATACAGCAACTCAAGTAATACACTAAACTCCCCGTTCACACGGTAGACGCGTTCCACGCTATAAGAGAGGCATCGGAAGACCCTAAAAGAGATGGTCCGACGACATTTAGCGACGGTAGATTTATAAATATATATATATATATATATATATATATATATATATATATATATATATATATATATATATATAAATATATATAATATATATATATATATATATATATATATATATATATATATATATATATATATATATATATATATATGTAATAAAATACCTAGGTACCTAGCATTTTATTAAGTACTTACATATAGTACCTACATAAAACAGATCTACCACCAGATGTCGCATGCGTCGCACTGAATAAAACAAAAGACGTCAGATAGAAAAAATACAATATTCTGAACTGTCAGAATCAGATAGATAGATAGAAAAATATTATAAAGATAAATTAAGAATAAACATTAATAACAAAGCAACACATTGTTTATTTTATATATTATATATATATATATATATATATATATATATATATATATATATATATATATATATATATATATATATATAATAAATTATCGTTTTACGGCCCGGTAAGAAATCTCATTTCTCAAATCTGGCCCGGCTACTGAAAACGTTGGCCACCCATGTTTTAGCCCCAGACACTTTTGGACCAAGTAGATTCTACTTGGTCCAAAAATGCAAAAAACGTACTACAAAAAAAAATGTCCCTTGGGGTGTTTTAAGTTTGGACAGCCAACAACGCAGTGAACTGTTTAGTAGAACAGCCAGGCGAAGGAGAAGAAAGTAGAAGAAGCATCAGTCTTACTTTTGAAGTGTTGACGAGTGCCTGGAGACATTTGGGCACTTCCGGCAGTTCCAGGAGCTTCCTTTGCCGCGCCGTTAGACTCCTTGTGGCTTTGACCTTAGCTTTAGTGCTTCTGGTGGAAGGCTCCGTGTCTATGATGAACAGCTCCGCGTCGGGCTTCTCCGCGAATGGAGTGCTGAAGCAAAACAATAACATCGATGATAAAATTAATTTATTAACTAACTAACTAACTAACCATCACGCCGCTTCCCCGCAGGGGTGAGCAGAGAGAATAGAGCGCCACACCACTCTGTCCTTGCAAACATTCTTCGCCTCTTCCACGTTCATGCATCTCCTCATACATACCCGCCGATTGTTACGACTCCTAACCTGACCACTTTCAAGTATTTGGCATACCTGATCGTGCCATGTTTTTCTCGGTCTTCCTCTGCTTTTTTTCCCGCTAACATTCGCCTCGTAAATTTGTTTTACCGTTTTTTCCTCACTCATTCGTTCCACATGTCCAAACCATCTCAACACACCTTTCTTAATTTTATAGATAATGCTTATCTCAGCTTTGCATTCCTTCCTTATTTCACTATTCGCGCATCTATCATACATCGTTTTGTCGCACATTCTTCTGAGAGATCGCATTTCGACTGCATTCTGTCTACTTTCATCCTTCGTTTGCCAACTCCACGTTTCACTATACATTAGAGTTGGAACCGGGACTCCATTGTGCACTGCCAGTTTAGCTTCCGCTGATAGGTTTTTATTTGCTATAACTGATTTCAGTGCACCATTCACTTTGTTCCCAGCATTCACTCTCCTTTGTAAGTCTTTATCAATATTTCCATCCCTAGAAAACATACTACCCAAATACACGAAATCATCTACCTGTTCCAGAATCTCTCCGTTTACCAATATTTCACATTCAGATCTGCGTTCTTCTCTTTCAAAAACCGTAATCTTGGATTTGCTAACATTCATCAATAAATCGCTTTCCTTGCACACATTATACTTTATAATTATTTTTAATTATAGATTTACTTAATACAGTGAAACCTATATCTATCGTTCCGCGAATAATCGTTTTCCCGGATGTGTCCTTTATTTCTTCTACCCCGAATTTATTTCATACAAAAATAGATCGCAACATTTCGAGCGTGTCCAAATACTTACATCTCACCAATAGATGTCTCTAGTGAAGTTCTAGTGATTCAAGAACAAGGTTTCTAAATTGGTTCATATATATATATATATATATATATATATATATATATATATATATATGTATATATATATATATATATATATATGTATGTATATATGTCATATTTATATGTCCGCCTCCGTAGTGTAATGGTCAGCACGCTCGGCTACCGTTCTGGAGGTCCCGGGTTCGATTCCCAAGGGGGGTAAAATAAATAAAAGTGATTTTTTCACTGTAATATTTATTCAATATTACCATGAACTGGTACCTGAAGCGGAGGGCTGATCACCTTTCCTTCATGTGTAAACAATCAAGATAACACTGCGTTTATATGACACAGTGCCCTATGCACCATTGGGGTGCGGATAAGGGTTTTATTATTATTATTATATATAGAACTTCCAAGAATTTGAGTAGTGTGGTTGTCAATAATGGGTAGAATTGGTGAATGTTACACATGTGTAAAGTGATCACTTAAACCAGCCTATGACGGTCGTCAGCCCCGTGAATGCCCAGACTTCCATATTCTTCTTCATCTTTGATGAGATGTCAAAAAATAGTATGAAAAGAAAATTAACTAAATCATTTGGCAAACAAATGCGTTTTTAAATTTTTTTCTTGCTACATACCATTACACGCTCACTGTTTCTAACTACTGGTGGAAGAGCATTCCATGCCATCGCACCCACAACGGCAAAGACACATTCGCCAAATATTCTGGTAAGATAGCATTCCACGAACGGTTCAGTAATAGTATGATATGTACAAAAGGAAAGAAAAATTCATTTAAAAAGCAAATTATTTTCCCTAGATCATTGCCATACTTTTTTTTTTATTCCAGAAATTATTAAAGCCCCCTTCAGAGTGTATTTTTTCACGTAAATGGCGGTATATAAGGTATTTAGCCAAAACAAAAACATAACCTATAAAACGATGTTTTTATTCTCACCCAAGACGCTCCTCTAGCCTTTGATCCTCCAGGAAATCCTCCACATCCTGTATGTCGACATTTTTGCGCCAGGAAATTTTATTTTTCTTAGACACATGACGCTTTTTCTTAGTTTTTTCGACTTTTTCTGAAGCGACCATTTTGACACTTGACGGCACGTGTACGTCAAAATAAAAAGATTGCCACGCGGAAAAATATACTACTACTTTAATATGAATGCTATGCTGCCAGCTAGAAAATATATCAATTTAAAACTCACTGAATGAGGTGAATAGAAACGTTTTCCAAGAAATTTATTTCATAATCTGCGAATATATTCCATTTATATTTTTCAAAAAAAAAAAAAAAAAACGATGTGAATGGTGCACTAAAATCAGTTTTAGCAAATAAAAATCTATCAGCGGAAGCTAAACTGGCAGTACACAATGGAGTTCTGGTTCCAACCCTTATGTATGGAAGCGAAGCATGGAGTTGGCAAAAGAAGGATGAAAGCAGACTGAATGCAGTCGAAATGCGATCCCTCAGACGAATGTGTGGCAAAACGATGTTTGATAGATATTCGAATGATGAAATAATGAAAGAATGTAAGGCTGAGATAAGCATTATCGATAAAATTAAGAAAGGTGTGTTGAGATGGTTTGGACATGTGGAGCGTATGAGTGAAGAAAGAACGGTTAAACAAATTTATGGGGCGAATGTAGTTGGAAAAAGAAGCAGAGTACGACCGAGGAAAACTTGGCACAATCAGGTATGTCAAATACTTGAAAGCGGCCGGATCAAGAGTCGTAATAATCGTCGGGTATATATGAGGAGATGCATGAATGTAGAAGAGACGAAGAATGTTTACAAAGACAGAGTGGCAGGCGTGGCATTCGATTCTCTCTGCCTACCTTTGCGGTGAAGCGGCGTGATGGTTAATTAGTTTTTAAAAAACTTGTGCAAAAAAAAAATACAATTTAAGGTAGGTACTCTAAAACGTCTAAATACTTGGCTAGTTATATTACACGATAATTGCCATAAATCATAATGACAGTATATACGTTTGCCCGTTGACAGCTGAGCGTATACAAACGAACCAATTCGGAAATTTAGGCGGTTAGTTGAGTCTTTTCATTGAGTTTAATTGAATTCGCCGGCGGAAGAGCGTAAAGGCAGTTCAATATCGTCGCCGCATCGAAGCAGAGTGGCTCGCAACACGCCGGCCATGTTCGTAAGTGCTGTTAATTATTGAATTGTAGATGTATTTATAGATTTTCTTACAAATACAGCCGGCTTCCATTCGCCAGAAATAGTATATTTAATAAGATCCTTCGGAATTTGTCCATACCACCATTGGGTCGTTACAAATTGAATTCTGTCAATATCTTGCTTGTATTTTCGTAAATATGTGGCGTACCTGACATTTAAACCTGCATGACTTTATTTTTATTTTAACCCCCCTTCCCGGTGGTGTGTACCTAGTACACATTGCTTCTAATAACCATTATATCTTTATAAATATAATAAATACAAGGCTAAGATTTTAGTTATTCCTCCATAACATATTAACGCATTCATTTAAAAAATAATATTGATAATAATCACAATTTATCGGGTACATCGGAGGCATTTTGCGAATATCGGAAACAGATTCGCGTACAAACAGCGCGTGAAGAGTTTGCGGGAACCGCGACACTATATTCGCATCTCACTCTTGCATACTTGCACTGTGCAAGCGTGAGGAGCTCAAAGCTCAATGTTCTCTGGCTAGCAACTAGCGGGATAGCGGCAGTAGCTTTTGGGCTTCCGACAAGAGCGGACCTATGCTTGTTCCGTGAGCGTTGCCAGATGTTTTTTTAAAAAATGTTTTTATCAAATAAATCAAATATATATTATAATTTTTGAATAATTAAACATGAATAATAATAATAATTTTATTAATTGTCCGCCTCCGTAGTGTAATGGTCAGCACGCTCGGCTACCGTTCTGGAGGTTCCGGGTTCGATTCCCAAGGGGGGTAAAATAAATATTAGTAATTTTTTCACTGTAATATTTATTCAAAATTACCCTGGACTGGTACCTGAAGCGGAGGGCTGATCACCTTTCCTTCATGTATAAACGATCAAGATAACACTGCGTTTATATGACAGTGCCCTATGCACCATTGGGGTGCGGATAGGGGCTTTATTATTATAATTTCATGTAATTCATGAGTGAAAATTCTAGGCAAAAACTCTCGCTATTGTTGATAAAACCAAATAAATTTGTGCTTTTTATAAACCTGTGCAAAAGATAAAATATAAGGTAGGTACTATAGCACGTCAAATTTTTTAATTTTTTAACTTAATATTTACCCGCTACAGTACAGAAAGTGTTGTTTTTGCATTTGGAATCACCTTTCCTTCATGTATAAACGATCAAGGTAACACTGCGTTTATATGACAGTGCACCATGCACCATTTGGGTGCGGATAAGGGTTTTTTTAAAAATAATAATAATAATAAATTTGGATAACTTATATAGCGCCATTATCGTAAAATAATACCTCAAGGGCGCTTCACTGTGAATGAATTGGGGAAAATATTATGGTGGAAATGATTTAGCAAACAAATGTGTTTTTAGTCTTTTTCTAAAGATCATCTCACTCTTAGGAGTCGGTGAGTTTATCTTCTCTGCCTACCCCTGCAGGTAAACGGCGTGATGATAGTATTACTAAAATTGATGATATTAGCAAACGTACATGCTTGAATTTTCATTTGTTTGCGATTGATATCGGCACGAAGTGTGTGCCGGGGGTGGGGGGTTCCATCGGCGACGACACAGACTGTGTGCCGACTTCGGGTAAAGAGTTGATGACGTCGCTTTGTTCCAGGAGTTGGTTACGCTGTTCGGACTGCTGGCGGCGACCGCCGGCACCAGCTTCCAGCGCGACCTGACGGTCAACGTGGCCGCGGGCAAGTCGGACTGCTTCTATCAGGCCGCGACCCAGGGGCAACTCATCGACATCGAATACCAGGCGAGTTTCTTCTTCGAACCCTTGTCCATAGCTGGTGACAGGTCGCAAGCCCTGTAAATACCCAGACGTCCATAATCTTACAACGTTTTGAGTGTGTCCAAATGCTTGTTCACAAATCTGGTTTACCTCGCTTGGGAATTGTTTTTAACATTTATTTTACATCTCTACATAGATAAAGAAGAATATGGCATCTGTCATAGGCTTGGTTAAGTGATCACTGTGCACGCGTGTAACATTCACCAATTCTATCCATGATTGACGACCACACTACTCAAATTCTCGGAAGTATATAAATGAAGCAATTTATATATCGCTCACTCCTTTCAAGAACGTCATAAATCAAAAAACTTGATTTTTTAGGAGAATGTTTTTAATGTTTAAAAATATAATACAAAGTATTAAAAATAAATATCAAACCACTTATTAAACTTTTTTCTGTGCAACAGATCTTTTTAGGTAAAACCTGAAAGTTTTTTCTCCATTTGAAAAATATTTAGTATATTTAAAAAAAATAATGAAATAATACCTTTTCATCAAAATGCAAAAACAACACTTTCTGCCCTGTATCGGGTAAATATTAAGTTAAAAATATGCCTCTTTTGCTGTGATACAGTACATTTTCTGGGCATTCCGAAACATGCACAGCTGAAAATTGACGATTTTTGATTTATGATGTTCTTGAAAGGAGTGAACGATATATGATGCAATTTTGAAACATTGTGCTTTAATCACTAGAACTTCACTAGAGACATCTATTGGTGAGATGAAAAGGAGCTTTTTATTAAGCAGAAAAATCGTTAAATTGTATGTGAAGTCCGAATCCTGGATTATAATCACATACATGAGTAATCATTTAACTGGTCAAATTATAAGTTAAAAAATGATAAAAACACACTCAAAATGTTGTAAAAAAATATATATTGAAGAATCTACTCAAACGTTCACATGTCTCCCTTTCAGGTGATTGACGGTCGTCTCGGGTCCCTGGACATTGGGTTCGTGCTGCTGGCGCCCGGCGGGCGGGTGCTGCAGGCCCCCGGGCGGCGCCAGGCGGGCGCCTACAAGGACAAGGCCCCCGAGAGCGGGGACTACCGCTTCTGTTTCGACAACACGCACAGCTCTTTCAACTACAAGACGGTAGGTGGAGATCATAGTCAACTGAGCTGGGCTGTGGGTCTTGCAAGCTAAGTGTGTCTGGCGAGCGAGTTCTTGTGAGCGTAGTGTGTGGACGAGTGAGTTCTAGTGAAGTGAGTTGTATGTGAGGAGTGAGTTCTTGTGAGTTGAACTGTATGTGAGGAGTGAGTGAGCTGTATGTGAGAAGTGAGCTCTTGCGAATGAAATTGTGTCTGACGAGCGAGTTCTTGTAAGCGAAGTGTGTCGAGGAGTGAGTCTCGTGATCTGAGCTGTGTCTGAGGAGTGAGTTCTTGTGAAGTGAGCTGTGTCTGAGGAGTGAGTTCTTGTGAAGTTAGCTGCGTCTGAGAAGTGAATTCTTGTGAAATAAACTGTGTCTGAGAAGTGAGTTCTTGTGAAGTTAGCTGCGTCTGAGAAGTGAGTTCTTGTGAAGATATCTGCGTCTGAGAAGTGAGTTCTTGTGAAGTTAGCTGCGTCTGAGAAGTGAGTTCTTGTGAAGATATCTGCGTCTGAGAAGTGAGTTCTTGTGAAGATATCTGCGTCTGAGAAGTGAGTTCTTGTGAAGTTAGCTGCGTCTGAGAAGTGAGTTCTTGTGAAGATATCTGCGTCTGAGAAGTGAGTTCTTGTGAAGATATCTGCGTCTGAGAAGTGAGTTCTTGTGAAGTTAGCTGCGTCTGAGAAGTGAATTCTTGTGAAGTAAACTGTGTCTGAGAAATGAGTTCTTGTGAAGTTAGCTGCGTCTGAGGAGTGAGTTCTTGTGAAGATATCTGCGTCTGAGAAGTGAGTTCTTGTGAAGTTAGCTGCGTCTGAGAAGTGAATTCTTGTGAAGTAAACTGTGTCTGAGAAATGAGTTCTTGTGAAGTTAGCTGCGTCTGAGGAGTGAGTTCTTGTGAAGATATCTGCGTCTGAGAAGTGAGTTCTTGTGAAGTTAGCTGCGTCTGTCGAGTGAGTTCTTGTGAGCGAAGTGTGTCTGGCGAGCAGGTTCTTGTGAGCGAAGTGCATCTGGCGAGTGAGTTCTTGTGAAGTGAACTGTGTCTGAGGAGTAAGTTCTTGCGATCTTTAGAACCTTGATGTTGGACAAGAGTTCTCTGTGAGATCCAGCTCTTCTGAGAACTTCTTCACCTGTGACCCTATCCACCCAGTGTGGATGAAGCATTCTGCGGTGAAACCATGCTTCTATTCAATTCATTGTATTCACCTTGAGGGTCCAGGATTGGAGTTGTATAATATCGCTCACTCCTTTCAAGAACGTCATAAATCAAAAATTGTCAATCTTCAGTTGTGCATGTTTTCAGAATGCCCAGAAAATGTACTATATCCCAGCAAAAGTGTCATATTTTTAACTTAATATTTACCCGCTACAGGGCAGAAAGTGTTGTTTTAGCATTTTGAAGAAAAGGTATTGTTTAATTATTTTTTTGAATAAACTAAATATTTTTCAAATGGAGAAAAAATATTCAGGTTTTACCTAAAAAGATCTGTTGCACAGTTTAAAGTTTAGTAAGTGGCTTGATATTTATTTTTAATACATTGTATTATATTTTTAAACTTTTAAAACGTTCTACTGAGAAATCAAGTTTTTTGATTTATGACGTTCTTGAAAGGAGTGAGCAATATGGTTATATATAATATTATAGCTCTGTGCGTCTGTAGGTGTACTTTGACGTAATGATCGACAACCAATCCGCCGAGGACCCGGAGTCGCCCGAGGAGGAGGACGACCTCCCGGGCGAGTCGCACGCGCGGCTGCTGGCGCTGGCGGCGCGCCTGCACGGCCTGCTAGCCCATGCGCGCCGCCTGCAGGAGGCGGGCGCCGCGGCCAGCGCGCGCGACTCGCACTACGCCGAGGGCGCGCGCTCCCGCGTGCAGCTGTGCTCCCTCGGGCACGCGGTGGCGCTCCTGGCTGTGGGGGCCCTGCAGGTGCTGACCTAATTATACTCTGGCAGTCTGCCGCCCGACCCTCAGTATACTAATCACAAGTAGCCGCAACACCCAATTCCCATCTGTACAATGTTTGCAGGCGTCTCTCGCGCTCTACCTAAAGTAAGCAAATAGAACGCTCGCAAGCGTCTCCCGCTCTCTACCGACAGTATGGAAAAGGACCCTAATTATACTCTGGCAGTCTGCCGCCCGACCCTCAGTATACTAATCACAAGTAGCCGCAACACCCAATTCCCATCTGTACAATGTTTGCAGGCGTCTCTCGCGCTCTACCTAAAGTAAGCAAATAGAACGCTCGCAAGCGTCTCCCGCTCTCTACCGACAGTATGGAAAAGGACCCTAATTATACTCTGGCAGTCTGCCGCCCGACCCTCAGTATACTAATCACAAGTAGCCGCAACACCCAATTCCCATCTGTACAATGTTTGCAGGCGTCTCTCGCGCTCTACCTAAAGTAAGCAAATAGAACGCTCGCAAGCGTCTCCCGCTCTCTACCGACAGTATGGAAAAGGACCCTAATTATACTCTGGCAGTCTGCCGCCCGACCCTCAGTATGCTAATCACAAGTAGCCGCAACACCCAATTCCCATCTGTACAATGTTTGCAGGCGTCTCTCGCGCTCTACCTAAAGTAAGCAAATAGAACGCTCGCAAGCGTCTCCCGCTCTCTACCGACAGTATGGAAAAGGACCCTAATTATACTCTGGCAGTCTGCCGCCCGACCCTCAGTATACTAATCACAAGTAGCCGCAACACCCAATTCCCATCTGTACAATGTTTGCAGGCGTCTCTCGCGCTCTACCTAAAGTAAGCAAATAGAACGCTCGCAAGCGTCTCCCGCTCTCTACCGACAGTATGGAAAAGGACCCTAATTATACTCTGGCAGTCTGCCGCCCGACCCTCAGTATGCTAATCACAAGTAGCCGCAACACCCAATTCCCATCTGTACAATGTTTGCAGGCGTCTCTCGCGCTCTACCTAAAGTAAGCAAATAGAACGCTCGCAAGCGTCTCCCGCTCTCTACCGACAGTATGGAAAAGGACCCTAATTATACTCTGGCAGTCTGCCGCCCGACCCTCAGTATACTAATCACAAGTAGCCGCAACACCCAATTCCCATCTGTACAATGTTTGCAGGCGTCTCTCGCGCTCTACCTAAAGTAAGCAAATAGAACGCTCGCAAGCGTCTCCCGCTCTCTACCGACAGTATGGAAAAGGACCCTAATTATACTCCGGCAGTCTGCCGCCCGACCCTCAGTATACTAATTACAAGTAGTACTAATGAACCTCACCTATGTTCAAATGGAGTAAACTATGTATACTTCACACAGATGGCGCCGCAATCAGCTATACGCCCAAATCTATTAAATAACTACTCGCGTGTGAAAGGGATCCAAGACCCTTGGATATATACAAGTTCTAAAAGCTAATGCAATATGGATACCTAATAACATCTACCATACATGGTTTTGGTTTTCATAAGAAAAACTATATGTATGTTTATATATTTTTTTGCAGGTCATTCTAGTTCGAAGCCTGTTTGATGACAGATCTCGCTTACACAACGTGATGAAGAAAATTCCCATTGGAAAATCATAAACTGACTGAATTCTTCCTTCCAAGCCATCATTTTTATATCGGATACGATTTTTTAAATTTTTTTTTTTTATAAGATGTGATAGAGAAATCAATTTAATTTTAATATTATATAATTTAAACTCACGGTGAGTGAGTTCATGTAGATACATGAATGAGCTATTGTAAACTAATCTGTATCTGAGGCATGAGTTATTGTAAACTAAACTGTATCTGAGGCTGAGTAATTGTAAACTAAACTGTATTTGAGGAATGAGTTTTTGAAAACTAATCTGTGTCTGAAGCGCGAGTTATTGTAAACTAAACTGTATTTGAGGAATGAGTTATTGTACAGTTTAGTGTTTGAATACAAGCATAGATGGCAGTAGCAGTCCCATTGTAGAAATAAATGTCCCCGAGCTTTGGTTATAAGCGCGGGCGTTCATGTACCACCAAACTTCCTTATAGGTCGATAAATTTAATCTAAATTGTGAATAATTTACCAAAGAAAGGTTGTGTTTTTTTGAGAAAATAAAATGTGTAATAAATAATGTGTTTTATTTATATTTCTTTAAAAAAAATCTTCCCTTACGGTGCTAAAAACTTCCGCATGCTCCGGTTATATGTATTTTATACACCATATGAAAATCTGATTTCGCCACGGACAAACGGCCCTTTTCAGGGCCACTGAATCAATTTGTACTGGTCACAAGAAAGTCCTTCTTCGGGCCACTAAATCAATTTGTACTAGTCATAAGAAAGTCCTTCTTAGGGCCACTAAATCAATTTGTACTGGTCACAAGAAAGTCCTTCTTAGGGCCACTAAATCAATTTGTACTAGTCACAAGAAATCCTTCTTAGGGCTACTAAATCAATTTGTACTAGTCACAAAAAATCCTTCTTAGGGCTACTAATTTTTAAAAAAACTAACTAACCATCACGCCGCTTCTCCGCAGGGGTAGGCAGAGAGAATAGAGCGCCACACCACTCTGTCCTTGCAAACATTCTTCGCCTCTTCCACGTTCATGCATCTCCTCATACATACTTGCCGATTGTTACGACTCCTAACCTGACCACTTTCAAGTATTTGGCATACCTGATCGTGCCATGTTTTTCTCGGTCTTCCTCTGCTTCTTTTCCCGCTAACATTCGCCTCATAAATTTGTTTTACCGTTCTTTCCTCACTCATTCGCTCCACATGTCCAAACCATCTCAACACACCTTTCTTAATTTGATGGATAATGCTTATCTCAGCTTTGCATTCCTTCCTTATTTCACCGTTCGTACATCTATCGTACATCGTTTTGTCTACTAATTACTTTTTAATTTAAGTTTTACTTGGTAAAAATCAATATTTCTTAAAATCAACACGTGTTTCAATGCACTCCGCATCTTTTCAAATACTCTATGATTGTTAAAAATAATGCGGAATCGTCGAAAGACGGCCACAATAGATTTTATGAAAAATATGGCTATCTTTACCAAGTAAAACATGAATTAAAATGGATAGTTATTACCACAAAGTGACTGCGGAATCAATGAATAAAACTACTAATCACTGTTTAACTGGATCCACGCGGCTCGCACAAGCGTATGTGTTTTAACAAGACATGCCCCATACGTGGCTGACATAAGCGTTTGTGTTTTCACTTTGCTCCAAGTTTCCAACCTCAGTTCAACTTGGAGGGATTTTTTCATGGTGTGGAACTTTGGATAAAATAATACGTCAATCCTTGGCCTTATGACATCTGTTGAAATATCTGACTAATAATTTGTAACATCACAAGGATAAAT
This sequence comes from Brachycentrus maculatus, assembly GCF_059751285.1. Lineage (NCBI taxonomy): Eukaryota > Metazoa > Arthropoda > Insecta > Trichoptera > Brachycentridae > Brachycentrus > Brachycentrus maculatus. The sequence continues at coordinate 1,083,762 of NW_028280813.1, read as the reverse complement.
AAAACAACAGATCCCTGATTTTTCTTGCGGTCGGTAATTAGTCCGCGCCATAATCATGCCCTATATCTGTCTCACTCTCGACGCTACGCATCGCCAGTGGGTAAGAGTGACACACGATGCGTGCTTTGATTTATTTATGTTACGATCTAATTTGTTTATATTACGATATATTTCAAGAATAATGTGACACACGTGTATTATAGAGTACCAAAAAGGCACAATGAATCCCATTGAACGTTTTTGTTTAGGAAAATAAATCGTTTCATAACTAAATACATGATAAAAGTAATCATTTAAAAAACGGCGAAATACAGCCGCGCACGAGCGTCTCTTAGGAACAAAGTTAACGCGTTTAAAAGGTTAACGTTGTTTGTAATTACTGCAGCTTCCACACATCAGTGTAGGTACCAGCACTCCGTCCTTCTCCGGGCATCAGGGAAAAAGGGATTCAAGCAATAAAACATGTATTATAATTTTTTTTTTTGACATCTCATCATAGACGAAGAAGAATATGGAAGTCTGGGCATTTACGCAGCTTACGACCGTCATAGGCTGGTTTAAGTGATCACTTTACACACGTGTAACATTCACCAATTCTACCCGTTATTGACAACCACACTATTCAAATTCTTGGAAGTTCTATATATATGAACCAATTTTGAAACATTGTTCTTGAATCACTAGAACTTCACTAGAGACATCTATTGGTGAGATGTAAATAAGCTTTTTATTAAGCAGAAACTCTTTTACTAGTGTGTGAGGTCCTGGATTATGAGAAACGCCAGAAAATATCATTTTCACCTTTATAATTTAAGCTTATAATTTAATTTTTGTAAATAAAATGTGTTTTTTAGTGTTACCGTAGACAGAATAAGGACCATTTTCAGGGCTGTTAAACAAATTTGTATTATTCATAAAAAAGTCCTTCTTAAGGCTGCTAATAATTGTTTATCTTACGACCCCGCTGCAGCTCCTGGACATCAGGGTGCGTGCCAGCACTCTATCTTTCTTCGGGCATTAGGAAAAAAGGGATTCAAATATTAAATCAAGTGTTTTGAGTTTTCCCATAGGCCCTTTTCAGGGCTGTTATACAAATTTGTACTATTCACAAAAAAGTCCTTCTTAGGGCTGCTAATAACTGTTTTTCCTTATGACGCCGCTGCAGCTTTTGGACATCAGGGTGGGTGCCAGCACTCCGTCCTGTCAGAAAAAAGGGGATTCAAGCAATAAAACAACCATTTCGAGCGTCACCACGGACAAAATAATATATTAATAGTATATTTACATTTTTAAATAAAATAAAAATAAATTTATCACTAAGAGACATCGAATACATGATAGGGAAACGGTAGTGTTTATTTTTTCGTAGGCCGAAATACAATGACATACTACGCAAGACGAATCACCGTCGGCTCGGGCTTCAGACCCGCCACATATGGAGCTGGCGAGTTTGCCCCCCGAGCCATCGCTGCTTTCCTCAGAGAGGGTTCATTAAATTATTCTAATACTTGACACACCCGGCGGATAAGGCCACATCTGGAAAAATCTAAATCTAGTCTTATATTCAATATATATATATATATTGCATGACTGCAGATATGACATTATTCATCGGGCGTGTCCAACTTACAAAACTAACTGTATACAAATTGTTTTACTAATATTTTTAAATGATTTTTTTACAATTCAACAAGTTAGCCGGCAAATACGTATATATACCTATGTATATATATATATATATATATATATATATATATATATATATATATATATATATATATATATATATATATATATATGCACACACATGTACGTATATCGCTCACTCCTTTCAACAACGTCATATCGTCAATTTTCAGTTGTGCATGTTTTCGGAATGCCCAGAAAATGTACTATATCCCAGCAAAGGCGGCATATTTTTAAGTTAATATTTACCCGCTACAGGGCAGAAAGTGTTGCTTTTGCATTTTGAAGAAAAGGTATCGTTTAATTATTTTTTTAAATATAAAAAATATTTTTCAAATGGAGAAAAAACCTTCAGGTTTTACCTAAAAAGATCTGTTGCACAGTAAAAAGTTCAATAAGTGGCTTGATATTTATTTTTAATACATTTCATTATATTTTTAAACATTAAAAACGATCTCCTGAAAAATCAAGTTTTTTGATATATGACGTTGTTGAAAGGAGTGAGCGATATATACACACATATACATATATATACACCCATATATATTTATGTGTATATAACCGGCTACTCGATATGAAGTATTGGCAACTAAGCTATCGCGCCGAGACCTAACACTAACACAAGAACCCGGTCAGACAACCGTAATACAGATAACCGTGACTCGGTTAATCACAGAAAAAAAAACAACAGAACGTTCATTCGATTTCTTGCACGGAATATATGTACGCCGGCGGGCACGTTGCCGGGCAGCGATACCTTCCAACCGACCTGGCTTGTACATGAGTGGGAAGGACAAAAGAAATCCAAGAGATCTTATTTATGTAATTGTAGAGTCAAGAATGAAAATGGAGAAGAGCAGGGAGCAGGATCGGGTAAGGAGTTGACGGGGAGAACCAATTCATGCAACTGTAAAATTAAAGAATATGAGAAAAAAAGGAGTTCAGGATCAGGTAAGCAGTTGATGGGGAGGTCCAATTCACGCAGCTGTAAATTCGACGCAAACGAGGAAAACAATGGAGTGATTTTGGGTAAAGGAGCTGAGGGAGAGACCAATTCATGGGACTGTAAAATTGATGTGTGAGGATCAGGTGAGGAGTTGAGGGGGACATCCGAAAATGGGGCATTTCAATATAACTTATATACAGTACAATTAAGTGTATAATTTCTCGGACCCCCAAAATTTACCTAAATCATAATAAAGCGTCTTCCGGCCAAAAAATGTATATATATATATATATATATATATATATATATATATATATATATATATATATATATATATATATATATATATATATATGTATATCAAACCCTTATCCGCAACTCAATGGTGCATAGGGCACTGCATCATATAAACGCAGTGTTATCTTGATCGTTAACACACGAAGGAAAGGTGATCAGCCCTCCGCTTCAGGTGCCAGTCCAGGGTAATATTGAATAAATATAAGAGTGAAAAAATCGCTTATATTTATTTGACCCCCCTGGGAATCGAACCCGGGACCTCCAGAACGGTAGCTGAGCGTGCTGACCATTACACTACGTAGGCGGATATATATATATATATATATATATATATATATATATATATATAAATATATATATATATATATATATATATATATAAATATATATATATATATATATATATATATATATATATATATATATATATATATATATATATATATATATATATATATATATATATTTTTATATATATATATATATATATCGTAGTCATACAGGAGATAGTGACCAACTTACAAAACGTAAAATGTTCAGGAGGGCCATTTAAGTCACTTTTGCTTGGCAACAAAATAAACACCAATGCAGTTAGTCATTTTTACCAAGTCAATATATTATACTTACAAGTTTAAAATCCTTTGGGATGTTTTCAGGGCAATATTAAGCTAGTAAGATATCAAATAGTCAACGATCACGTTTTTGTATGAAATGCACCTGGTCACTTTCTCCTGTATGACTGCGATATACACATTAACTCTCCCCCTCAGCCCTAAACAAAAAGGCGATTCGCGATATCCTCCCTCACACACGGTTGGTCGCCAGGTTCTAAGACATTGGCTATTTACTAGACGTTGATTACACATGGGGCGTGCGGTGGCGCGGGCCTGGCTACGCGGGCAGCACCGTCGGCTCCACCGGGATGTACTGGTGCTGCTCCGACGAGCTGCTCGAAGTGCAATACACCACCTGAAAATATCAACAACAAAATATATATAATTATTTTATTTTTTTAATTATTTATTTAATATAGTTACATTTTTAAGTACAACATAAAACAATTCCTAACCATTTAAGCATATCGTAGTCATGCAGGAGAAAGTGACCAAGTGCATTGTTTTACAAAAACGTGATCATTGACTATTTGGTATCTTACTAGCTTAATATTGCCCTGAAAACATCCCAAAGGATTTTAAACTTGGAAGTATAATATATTGACTTGGTAAAAATGACTAACTGCATTGGTGTTTATTTTGTTGCCAAGCAAAAGTGACTTAAATGGCCCTCCTGGACATTTTACTTTTTGGTAGTTGGTCACTTTCTCCTGTACGACTACGATACGGCAAGCTTATGGTTTTAGATTCGCCGTGCCTCTCCAAAAAAGAGACTGAGCTCTTGTGCTTGGAGAGGGACTTAGGAAAAGTAAATAATGGATCATTGTCAGACAGGAGGAATATCTAATTTAACATACTCAACCTATAAAGGATTGTATTAGACTCGTGAAGTGTTTATAACACCCGATATAATCAATATTTTCATTTGGAAAATTCGCCTTCATAAATATGTTGTTTTTCTAAGTCGGTAATGAATGACATCACCGAAACGATGGACTTATTTTAATGTTGGTGTCATTGCTAAATTATTGGCGGCTCTATTTGTTGATGTCTATGGTCCCCCCTCCCCTCATATTTGTATAAAACAAATGGTAGTGTAGTGGTAAACAAACAATCCACACTACTACTATTACAGCGCTATAAACCATAGACTATAAACCATATGACGTCATTAAACGTTCGATGACGGAAATTTGATGACGTATGCGAATGCACGTTTTTAGTTTTATTAACTTTTTAACCGCGTTAACTTTGTTCCTAAGAGACGCCCATGCGCGGCGGTAGTTTGCCGTTTTTTAAATGATTACTTTTATCATGTATTTAGTTTAGAAACTATTTATTTTCCTAAACAAAAACGTTCAATGGGATTCATTGTGCCTTTTTGGTACTCTATAATACACGCGTGTCACATTATCTTGAAATATATCGTAATATAAACAAATAAGATCGTAACATAAATAAATCAAAGCACGCATCGTGTGTCACTCTTACCCACTGGCGATGCGTAGCGTCGAGAGTGAGACGGATATAGGGTATGATTATGGCGCGGAACAATTACCGACCGCAAGAAAAATCAGGGATCTGTTCTTTTATTTATCCTTGTGATGTTACAAATTATTAGTCAGATATTTCAACAGATGTCATAAGGCCAAGGATTGACATATTATTTTATCCAAAGTTCCACACCATGAAAAAATCCCTCCAAGTTGAACTGAGGTTCGAAACTTGGAGTAAAGTAAAAACACAAACGGTTATGTCAGCCGCGTACAGGGAATGTTTTATGAAAACACATACGATTATGCGAGCCGCGTGGATCCGGTTAAAATATGTAAAGTTTAAACCTTCATATCTCCCTTAGTTCCCTACAGATGTCAATAAGAATGCTACCGATAGTCTTGTGATTTTTCATATTAATTTATTAGCCAATAAGCCAACATCGTGACAAATATCTATTCATATATTGAACGGGCGAGCTTGCTACTCACCGTGTTGTTCTGGCCGGCGTTGGATCCCATCATGTACTGGTGTTTGATGCTGTCTGAACTTCCATCTAGTTGAAAAAAAATATACTAGTTTTAAAAAAAATACACATTGAATAAATATTACAGGGGAAAAGTCACTTTTCCATATTTTTATTTAATTAATTTTATTTGAAAAATAAAAAAGTTTTTTTTTTTTTTTATTCTTTTTTTTTTTTTTTTTTTTTTTTTTCATAATACATAGATACATTCAATACACATATTCATTTCATATATACATTTACTATACGTATTACGGCTCTTTAGGCATGGCCTGTGTTGAGCCGAATACTAACATGGTAATACAAAATTTAAACTAACTAACTAACTAACCATCACGCCGCTTCCCCGCAGGGGTAGGCAGAGAGAATCGAACGCCACACCACTCTGTCTTTGCAAACATTCTTTGCCTCTTCTACATTCATGCATCTCCTCGTACATACCCGACGATTATTACGACTCCTGACCCGGCCGCTTTCAAGTATTTGACATACCTAATTGTGCCAAGTTTTCCTCGGTCGTCCTCTGCTTCTTTTTCCAACTACATTCGCTCCATAAATTTATGTTTTTATTTTTTTAATATTTTAATAATATTTTTTTTTAATGATTAGATTATAAACATAACATACAGGAGATCCAAAAATAATTTATAGTTTATATTAATTAGACCCTCCCTGGGAATCGAACCCGGGACCTCCAGCACGGTAGCCAAGCGTGCTGACCATTACACTACGGAGGTGGAATGATACACGTTTTTGAACCAAACTGTTGTACGGAGGTATACTTATATATATAATTATTATTTATTTCAAACTAGCTATATCGAGACACGCAGTGCTGTGGCTCAGTCCAGTCAAAAGGAAAATGAAGAAAAAAAAACACATAATTCCAATATGTTTTAATTTAGATTGGCTGTAGGTAAACAATATTTTAGCAGTTGTAGAGAAACAGCTTGTCCGCCAAATTTGTCCGCCTCCGTAGTGTAATGGTCAGCACGCTCGGCTACCGTTCTGGAGGTCCCGGGTTCGATTCCCAGGGGGGGTCAAATAAATATAAGTGATTTTTTCACTGTAATATTTATTCAATATTACCCTGGACTGGTACCTGAAGCGTAAGGCTGATCACCTTTCCTTCATGTGTAAACGATCAAGATAACACTGCGTTTATATAAAGCAGTGCCCTATGCACCATTGGGGTGCGGATAAGGGTTTTATTATTATTATTATTATTATATAGAGAAACAGACTGTCCGTCATAAACAATTTTTACATTTGATTATGTTCTTCTTTACATTCAATAGGTGGCACCGCCATTGCGGTAAAAATGTGCTAAAATAGATAAAATATTTTAACCTATCATAGGTAAACCATATATGCCTGTGTTTTATTGAAATTTCAATTATATATATATATATGTAATAAAATAACTAGGTACCTACCTATACATTTTATTAAGTACTTACAAAAAGTACCTACATAAAACAGTTCTACCACCAGATGCCGCATGCGTCGCTCAGAATTAAACAAAAGACTTCCGATAATATTATTGACTGTCAGAATCAGATAGATAGATAGATAGATAGATATAAAAATTATTATAAAGATAAATTAAGAATAAACTTTAATTACAAAGCAACACATTGTTTATTTTATTATTATACACCCACTTTACATATTATTTACACTTAATTTTCAAAAGGAAAATATTACCACGTTATAAAACGACAATTTTGTTAATTGGAAATGGATTATGAAACATTAGATGTATTAAAACAATTACTACAATATGTTCGGAGTGAGAGAGAAAAATTAGAAGATGATCAAAGAAAACGATTAGAAGATAATCAAAGAAGACGTGGAAATCTAAGAACTAGTGATAAAATTAAAGATAAAAGTCCATGTAAGATTTGTGAAAAATTAAATAAGGGAACTCGATATCACCCTGAAGCAACATGCTGGTTTAAAACAAAGGACGATGATAAGATTAATAATAAAAATGAAGATTTACAAATCACACAGAAACAGTGCTTGAAGAATGAAAATAAAAATAATGTGGAAAAAATTTCTACAAAATATAAAATAAAATATACTCCAGAAAAGAAGAATTTCGAAGCAGATTGTATGAGCAGGAATCCAGTATTAGAATCGAAGGAAAATGCAAATGAACAATTAAAAGTTGTAAATTTGGTTAAATTAGAAGATATTTTAAAAGATCAGAATAAAAATGAAGACATACAAATAACACAGAAACAGTGCTTGAAAAATGAAAATAAAAATAAAGTAGAAAAAGCTTCTACGAAAGATAAAATAAAATATACTCCAGGAAAGAAGAATTTAGAAGTAGATTGTCTAAGCAGGAATCCAGTATTAAAATCGAATGAAAATGCAGATGAACAATTAAAAGTTGTAAATTTGGTTAAATTAGAAGATATTTCAAAAGATCAGAATAAAAATGAAGACATACAAATAACACAGAAACAGTGCTTGAAAAATGAAAATAAAAATAAAGTAGAAAAAACTTCTACGAAAGATGAAATAAAATATACTCCAGGAAAGAAGAATTTAGAAGTAGATTGTCTAAGCCGGAATCCAGTTTTAGAATCGAATAAAAATGCAGATGAACAATTAAAAGTTGTACATTTGGTTATATTAGAAGATACTTTAAGAGATCTGAATAAAAATGAAGGAATTCAAAAGAAAAAAACAAATGGATTGAGAAAAACTGTGTCTACTTTAAAAGGGTCAAGAAGAAAAAAAAAATACAAAAAAAAAAAGAAAAAAAAAGAATGAAAAAAAAGGAAAAAAAAGGAAGAAAGAAAAAAAACAAGAAAGAAAAAAAAGAAGGAAAAAAGAAAGAAAGAAAAAAAAAAAAAAAAACTTTATCATATCACTAAACTTATACAAGAAGATGATCCGGAGGACGAGTGAAAATTTTACTATGAATTTTCATCCCCAAGGGGGGAGATGTAATAAAATAACTAGGTACCTACCTATACATTTTATTAAGTACTTACAAAAAGTACCTACATAAAACAGTTCTACCACCAGATGCCGCATGCGTCGCTCAGAATTAAACAAAAGACTTCCGATAATATTATTGACTGTCAGAATCAGATAGATAGATAGATAGATAGATATAAAAATTATTATAAAGATAAATTAAGAATAAACTTTAATTACAAAGCAACACATTGTTTATTTTATTATTATACACCCACTTTACATATTATTTACACTTAATTTTCAAAAGGAAAATATTACCACGTTATATATATATATATATATATATATATATATATATATATATATATATATATATATATATATATACTTATACATATACATATACATATACATATACATATACATATACATATACATATACATATACATATACATATACATATACATATACATATACATATACATATACATATACATATACATATACATATACATATACATATACATATACATATACATATACATATATATATATATATATATATATATATATATATATATATATATATATTTATATATATATATGTAATCAATCTGCTTCGCAAATAGATCATAATGAATATTAATATTTGCCCACAGCTGCGGGGAAGCTGTGTGACGATCAGTCAGCCAGATAAATCTCATGACACGGTAACGTCGGACGTCCCCGGTACAAGCGCGGGCAGGCGTCACTGACCCAAATAGAGGCGGTAGGTACTACTAACCGGCCTGCTGGGAGTTTGGTGACGCGGATCTGTTCTCCAGCTCGCAGCCGAAGAGGCAGTGGTGGACGGTCCAGCGCGGCTCAAAGGGTATGTGCGTCTTCACCTGCCAAACAAAAAAAATATATTTATTGATATGTAAAATTCCATTTTAATTTATGTATTAATTTAACATAAAACACAGATTTTTTGAGTATACTAACACACTATCTGCGGGCGCATTTAACCATACTATAACATATAATAACATTTTACCCGACGGATTCTCCAGTTCTTTGGACACGTTGCGCGTGGCAACGAGGATAGCCTGGAACGACTAGTTGTGATCGGTAGCCTGGAGGGAAAGAGAGGGAGAGGAAGATCCCCCACACGATGGACCGATCAAATTAAGGCAGCAGCAGGCACCTCGGTGGTTGGAGCGCTACGTGCAGCGCAGGCAAGGGATAACTGGAGAAGAGTCATTGCTTCTGCAAGGGTCACAACCCTCAGCGATGAGGAATAAGACGGAGAAGAAGAATATACATTGATATGAAATCAAAAGATGCCGCAAAAGTCATGCGTAAAAATAACTGACACGCAAGTTACGAGTCGTGTGAAACGGTGAAATTACCCTTCCCGCAGATAGTGTGCTAAGTTGTATTTTACTAACAAAAACACATAAAAAATTAATATTCTGACAATTGTTTCGCCTTGTTAGGGCATTATCAAACGAAACAATTGTCACAATATTATTTTTTTATGTGTTTTTGTTAATAAAATACAACTTAGTAGACTCGAAAAATTTATTGAATTTTTTTTTCATTTTAAATTAATACATATTTTTTTTTTTAAAATCCTTATCCGCACCCAATGGTGCATAGGGCACTGCGTCATATAAACGCAGTGTTGTCTTGATCGTTTGCACATGAAGGAAACGTGATCAGCCTTCCGCTTCAGGGTAATATTGAATAAATATTACAGTGAAAAAATCACTTGTATTTATTTTACCCCCCTTGGGAATCGAACCCGAGACCTCCAGAACGGTAGCCGAGCGTGCTGACCATTACACTACGGAGGCGGACATTAATACATAAACATAGATAACTCATATCGCTCACTCCTTTCAAGAACATCATAAATCAAAAATTGTCAATTTTCAGTTGTGCATGTTTTCCGAATGTCCAAAAAATGTACTATATCCCAGCAAAAGTGGCATATTTTCAACTTAATATTTACCCGCTACAGGGCAAAAAGTGTTGTTTTTGCATTTTGAAGAAAAGGTATTGTTTAATGATTTTTTTAAATATACTAAATATTTTTCAAATGGAGAAAAAACCTTCAGGTTTTACCTAAAAAGATCTGTTGCACAGTAAAAAGTACAATAAGTGGCTTGATATTTATTTTTAATACATTTTATTATATTCTTAAACTTTAAAAACGATCTCCTGAAATATTAAGTTTTTTGATATATGACGTTGTTGAAAGGAGTGAGCGAAGTGTGCGCCGGGTTAATGAAAGTCTCCGATATGTGGTTTCGGAGACTCGCTGGCCCGGCTGCGTAATATGGCAACACTGCAAAGATCCTTCAGACATGTAGATCATAGGACCGATCGGTGTTGCGACACGTGTGGGGGTTAGGGAAGCAAAGACAATATTTTTCAAACGGAGAAAAAACCTTCAGGTTTTACCTAAAACAAATTTATGAGGCGAATGTTATTGGGAAAAGAAGCAGAGGAAGACCGAGAAAAACATGGCACGATCAGGTATGCCAAGTACTTGAAAGTGGTCAGGTTAGGAGACGTAACAATCGGCGGGTATTTATGAGGAGATGCATGAACGTGGAAGAGGCGAAGAATGTTTGCAAGGACACAGTGGTGTGGCGCTCTATTCTCTCTGCCTACCCCTGCGGTGAAGCAGCGTGACGGTTAGTTAGTTAGTTTTGTTAGGTTTTACCTAAAAAGATCTTTTGCCCAGTAAAAAGTTCAATAAGTGGCTTGATATTTATTTTTAATACATTGTATTACATTTTTAAACATTAAAAACGTTCTCCTGAAAAATCAAGTTTTTTGATATATGACGTTGTTGAAAGGAGTGAGCGATTTAGCAACATATTGAGATCTGGATTATCTCCAATTATAGGAGTTATTTACCACATTATTTTTTGACATCTCAACACAGATGCAGAAGAAAAAGGAGGTCTGGGCATTTACGGGGCTTACGACCGTCATATGCTAGTCTAAGTGTCGGGTTGTGGTCCCGTGGTTAGGTTAGGTTAGGTTAGATGAAGAAGAAAATGGAAGTCTGGGCATTTACGGGGCTTACGACCGTCATATGCTAGTCTAAGTGTCGGGTCGTGGTCCCGCGGTTAGTGTCGCGACCTATACCTTTCTTATCCTTAAGGATCAATCCACCCAACGGGTACAAACGTCCCTCCCGTCCACGGTGTGTTAGTCATCATCTAGCGTTACAAGAGTTCCGAGCGGGGACTCACCTTGAGCTCCGTGGTCAGCATGAGGATGTGCCGGCACGGCAGCCGGAAGACGCGGCTGAAGAGGCAGGAGCACTCCTGCGTGGAGGTGCCGTACTTGCTGATGGAGTTGGCGCTCTCCTTGTTGCTGCAAGCAAAACCCCAGTCAGACACGAGACAAAGTAATTTTTTTTTAATTTTTTAATTTTTTTTGACATCTCATCAAAGATGAAGAAGAATATGGCGTCGTAAGATAAGCAGTTATCAGCAGCCCTAAGAAGGACTTTTTTGTGAATACTACAAATTTGTTTAACAGCCCTGAAAAGGGCCTTTAATCTGTCTATGGTAACACTAAAAAATGTGTGTTTTATTGCTTGAATCCCTTTTTGCCTGATGGCCCGGAGAAGGACGGAGCGCTGGTACCTACACTGATGTGTGGAAGCTACAGTAATCACAAACAACGTTAAACAGTGATTGGTAGTTTTCATATTATTTTTAGACATCTCATCAAAGATGAAGAAGATTATGGAAGTCTGGGCACTTACGGGGCCGACGACCGTCATAGGCTGGTTTAAGTGATCACTTTACACACGTGTAACATTCGCCGATTCTACCCATTATTGACAACCACACTACTCAAATTCTTGGAAGTTCTATATATATATGAACCAATTTAGAAACCTTGTTCTTGAATCACTAGAACTTCACTAGAGACATCTATTGGTTAGATGTAAAGAAGCCCCGTAAATGCCCAGACTCCCATATTCTTCTTCATCTTTGATGAGATGTCAAAAAAAAAAAATAAAATAAAATAAATAAAATATATATATATATATATATATATATATATATATATATATATATATATATATAAATTGGAGCACTGCTTACCCGGTTTGGTTTTGCTGGTTGAGTGCTCTCTGAGCGAGGATGGTCTGCTGGTGGATGAGGAAGTAGGCGTACTGGGTGATGGTGTCCGTCGGTGACTGCTTGGAATTTATGGTGTCCTGAAATTGTACGGTGTAAATCAGACGGTGAATAACTGAAGAGCGATATATCAAGACATATATTCTCATGTAACCTTTGGTGGTTGCTATAAATAGTTTATGTCCGAATCACTCCACACAATTTAATTATTTATCTGCATTTTTTGTTTACATTTCAAGCTCACTCCTTTCAAGACGCTCACTCCTTTCAAGAACGTCATAAATCAAAAATTGTCAATATTCAGCTGTGCATGTTTTCGGAATGCCCAGAAAATGTACCATATCCCAGCAAAAGAGACATATTTTTAACTTAATATTTACCCGCTACAGGGCAGAAAATGTTGTTTTTGCATTTTGAGGAAAAGGTATTGTTTAATAATTTTTTTAAATATATTAAATATTTTTCAAATGGAGAAAAAACCTTCAGGTTTTACCTAAAAAGATCTGTTGCCCAGTAAAAAGTTCAATTAGTGGCTTGATATTTATTTTGAATACATTGTGTTATATTTTTAAACATTAAAAACGTTCTCCTGAAAAATCAAGTTTTTTGGTTTATGACGTTCTTGAAAGGAGTGAGCGATTTGGGTCCATGCATTTATATTACAGGGTGTGAGTTTTTCCCAATCGGGCCAGTAAATGTGTGAGTGATTCCCAACCGAGCCAGTGAGAGTAATTCCCAACCGAGCCAGTGAGAGTGAGAATGATTCCCAACCGAACCAGTTAGAGTGATTCCCAACTAGACGGGTGAGAGTGCGAGTAATTTCTAACCAAGCCAGAGAGAGTGCGAGTAATTCCCAACCGAGCCGGTTCAAGTGCGAGTATAACCCAACCGAGCCGATTTGAGTGCGAGTATTACCCAACCGGGCTAGCTCGAGTTTGAGTGATTCCCGAGTAATCAAGTAATGTGAGAGGATGACTACCTGCAGCCTGGAGAGGGCGTAGACCCGCCGGCTGTCCTCCACGGTGCGCACCACCTGGAAGAAGAAGGCCACGAACTCCTCGGGCTGCAGGCCCGCCGAGGACGACAGCGGCAAGAAGTGCTCCACCACTTTCTCCACACCCTGATAAAAAAAATATAATATAAATATTAGTTTTTTCTCCTCTCCAAGTTTGGCAATTCCACTTATTGACATTTTACCAAAAAACGTGCCTCATCAATGAACCAAATTTTGCATTGAAAAATGAGGACGGTTTGGTCACGTGGATTGAGTGAAGAAAGAACGGTGAAAAAAATTTACGAGGCGAATGCAGTAAATGTAGAAAACCGAGGAAAATTTGGCATTATAAAGTATCTCAAATACTTGGGTGTGGTCCAATCAGGAGCCGAAATAATCGGCAGGTATGTATGAGGAGATGCGGGTCACAATAGACCTAATATGGTCGCAGTGACATAAAGGATGCAAGATCCCTTGACCTAAAAAAAAATAAATATAAATGAGAAGATGAATGGTGAAAAAAAATTACGAGGCGTATGCAGTAAATGTAGAAAACCGAGGAAAATTTGGCAAGATAAAGTGTCTCCAATACTTGGGTGTGGTCGAATCGGGAGCGGAAATAATCGGCAGGTATGTATGAGGAGATGCGGGTCACAATAGACCTAATATGGTCGCAGTGACATAAGGGATGCAAGATCCCTTGACCTAAAAAAAAATTAATATAAATGAGGAGATGCACAAATGTGGAACGGGCGAAGATTGCTTGCAGAGGCGGATCGGTGTAGTGCTCTGCCCTCTCTGCCTACCCCTGCGGAGAGCCGCGTGACGGTCGGTTATAAACATAACATAAATTGTGTACATTTTTATAAAGATCAATTTTAAACATATTTAAAAAATTTTAAAAATTGCATAGACCCACCAAGACACCTTGTGTGTCTTGTCGGTAGAGTTCTTTTTACGCACATTTTTTAATGTTTAATCGTTTTAACCTAATATACACACAAAAAAGAGAGAGAAAATTAAGAATATAAACTATTTTACAATTTTCATACAATTAACTCTTGATCATTTCCCCATTCCTTTATTTTGCCTTTGTTCCATATTTTATTTTGACCTCTAACCTCCGTCGGCAACAAATAGAAAATGTTTGTAACGATATATTGCTGTGTTGGACTCCCATACTTACTGTTAATTCTTGGGACTATCAAACCTGCGTTGTGGGTAAATCGTGTATCATGGCTGTGTACTAGAAGGTTTCTATATTTTTGTCTAGTAGATACAAAGAATATTATGAAACCTTGCCAAATATATACACCGTGTGGCGTTTGAGCTGCCGCTTACTCAGAAAACACACAGTTTAAATATTCAGGGCTGTCTTGGGACTATCAAACCTTGGTTGTGTGTAAATGGTGTATCATGGTTGTGTACTAGAAGATGTGGATACTTTTTTCTAATTTTTGTTAAACTATGATACTCATCCACAATATTCCACGTACCGGAAGTAACTTTAAATGTTTATAAACCAAGATTGGATTGTCCCTTTGATTATATGTATGACTGGGTACATTTTTTTTTATTATGGAGTTCATTGGTTAGCTAGTTACCTTATGCAGTACGTTGGTGAAGTTGTCACCCTCCAGCAGCCTCGGGATGCGGTTGGCCGCACTGCCCAGCAAACGTCGCAACTGTAAAACAGGAAACAATCGTTTATTTTCAATGTCCGCCTCCGTGGTGTAATGGTCAGCGTGTTTAGCCACCGTGCCGGAGGTCCCGGGTTCGATTCCCAGGGGAGGGAGGTGAAAATAAATATTAGTGATTTAACTCTGTAATATTTATTTAATATTACCCTGGACTTGCTCCTGAAGCGCAAGAGTGATCACCTTGCCTTCGTGTAAGTAATGATCAAGAAAACACTGCGTCAATTTGATGCAGTGCCCTATGATTATATAATTTTTTAAACCCTTCTCGTCCCAAGTGTGTTGACTTTTTTTCTTGGGGTCAAATAAATCCATATGCTTCTCGATCTATGTTGAGATGATATCGCTTACTCCTTTCAACGTCATATATCAAAAATCGTCAAATTTCAGTTCTGCATGTTTTCGGAATGCCCAGAAAATGTACTATATCCCAGCAAAAGCGGCATATGTTTAACTTAATATTTACCCGCTACAGGGCAGAAAGTGATGTTTTTGCATTTTGATGAAAAGGTAGTGTTTAATTATTTTTTTTAAATATACTAAATATTTTTCAAATGGAGAAAAAACCCTCAAGTTTTACCTAAAAAGATCTGTTGCACAGTAAAAAGTTCAATAAGTGGCTTGATATTTTTTTTTAATACATTTTATTTTGTTTTTAAACTTTAAAAACGATGAAAGGAGTGAGCGATCTGAAGTATAAAATATGTTGAAAAATATTAAAGAAATAACAGTATGCTAAAAAAACCAAGAGAAAAGTCAAAATTTAGCTAAAAAAACATATAAATATATAAAATAGTAAAAACGATCTAGTTTTTCGATATGTGACGTTGTTGAAAGGGGTGAGCTCTATGTGAGACGTGTTGAAAGGAGTGAGCTCTATGTGAGACGTGTTAAAAGGAGTGAGCTCTATGTGAGACGTGTTGAAAGGAGTGAGCTCTGTGTGAGACGTGTTGAAAGGAGTGAGCTCTATGTGAGACATGTTGAAAGGAGTGAGCTCTATGTGAGAGACGTGTGACTCACCCTGCCGAGCTCCGAGTCCTGCCCCTTGAGCAGCGTCTCCACCAGCGGCTTGAGGGCCGCCACGCTGGGCGTGGGCGTCACGAGGCGCGCGGACCAGCGCGCTATCTGGAACACGTTGTGGCACAGGTGCGCGCTCGGGAAGCACCACTTGATGGCCTGCAAACGCACAAATCATTCACGGTTCTAACCGCTTGACGCTCGGTTGTTCTTTCTCACAAAAATACTTATAACCAACAACTAAACTAAAAATATCAAAAACTAACTAACTAACTAACTAACCATCACACCGCTTCCCACAGGGGTAGGCAGAGAGAATAGAACGCCACACCACTCTGCTTTGCAAACATTCTTCGCCTCTTCCACGTTCATGCATCTCCTCATACATACCATAAAAATATCAGATTTATTTAAAGAGATTTCTACTGCTATAATAAATTCATAGTGATTTTTTCACTGTAACATTTATTCAATATTACCCTGGACTGGTACCTGAAGCGGAGGGCTGATCACCTTTCCTTCATGTGTTAACGATCAAGATAACACTGCGTTTATACGACACAGTGCCCTATGCACCATTGGAGTGCAGATAGGGAGTTCAATAATTAATATATACATTACAAACTAACATTTAAGGCGTATACATCAAAAAAACAAATAGAAAATAAGCAAGAAGACTCTTGTTAAATGTGTAGAAGAATCCCGCTTCGGAAGACTCCTTCGGACACATGGAACAGATCAATATCCAATGTGATATTGTTCAACATAGCGGTAGCTCTTCCTATAGGCATAACCATCGGCAGGTTGGTTCTGTGTATAGGAATGTGAAACAGTCTATGCCGACGCTGTCTTAGGTAACTATCGGGAACATACAGACCAATGCTCCGGAAATTTCAGGATTATCGATCATACCGCGCAACAATCGATAAAAATGCCTCATCAAATACACATTCCTTCTAGTCTCTAAACTATTGTAGCCGAGCATACCCTGGAGGAACTGGGTCGGGTAGAGCCGAGGATAATAGCCGTACTCTCTCATGTAGAGATACCTCAGAAACTTTTGGACTTTTTCTACCATAAGAGAGTACTATCACATTGCCGCCCGCACTGGACTCCGGGGAGTCTTGCCTCCGGGAAGCGCTGCCTCTAGGCGTCGCGAGCAGTTACCTCGGTGTTCTGCTCCGGATCGGCCACGATGCAGCGCACCTGCCGCCAGGCCGGGTTGCAGGACTTGAAGGTCTCCAGCAGCCAGCGCACGTTGTCCCCGAGCGTGGAGATGCCGGCGCTGACCATCACCGACCTCCCGTTGCCGTCCTCCGTGAGCAGCAGCGTCAGCACCTGCCGCACGTAGTCCGGGCTGCCCGACACCGCGCTGCGGAACTCTATACCTGCGACCGGAGACAAGACCTCGATAAGTATTATTATTAATCCCTAGGTGGAGCATACGGAGTCCACAAACTGTCTCCAGGCTTTTCTGTCGGCTGCCAGCTCCCTCGCATCCTCCCAAGTCAGATCCGCGTCCCGAAGTTCTGACGAGAACTGCCGACGAATTGTCTACAATCTACGAGCTGTATGCTAGTTTTTTTTTTTAAATATTTTTATTTGTATACATTTATTGAAATCACAATTTATACATACTTAGATTTTTTTTTTTGCAGAGACCCACCAAGCCACCTTGTGCGTCTTGTCGGTGCAGTTCTTATTTAATACAATTTTTTATTGTTTTTAACCATTTTAACCTAATATACACACAAAAAAGAGAAAAAAAATTAAGAATATAAACATTTTACAATTTTCATAGAATTAACTCTTGATCATTCACCCATTCCTTTATTTTGCCTTTGTTCTATATTTCATTTTGACCTCTAACCTCCGTCGGCAACAAATTAAAAATTAGAAATTAAATGACAGAATTAAATTAAATGACAAATTAAATTAAATGACAAATTAAATTAAATGACAAAATTAGAAATTAAATGACAAAATTAAATTAAATGACAAATTAAATTAAATGACAGAATTAAATTAAATGACAAATTAAATTAAATGACAAAATTAGAAATTAAATGACAGAATTAAATTAAATGACAAATTAAATTAAATGACAAAATTAGAAATTAAATGACAGAATTAAATTAAATGACAAATTAAATTAAATGACAAAATTAGAAATTAAATGACAAAATTAAATTAAATGACAAATTAAATTAAATGACAGAATTAAATTAAATGACAAATTAAATTAAATGACAAAATTAGAAATTGAATGACAGAATTAAAAACGACGATATAAGAAAGGAACGTAAGGCTGAACGAGGAATAATTGAGTAGATTAGGAAGAGTTCTTTGCGGCGGTATGGACATGTGGAGCGAATGGATAGCGAGAGAATGACTAAGAAAATATATGTGGCGAATTTTAGAGGGAAAACAGAACGTGGACGACCGAAAAAGACTTGGCACGATCAGATCAATCAGAACCTAAAATCTGGCAGTGTCAAAAGTCTGCGTAATCGGAGGGCATGTATGACTAGATGTATGGATGTGAAGGAGGCGAGGAGTGTATGTCAGGACAGAAGAGTGTGGCGTTCCATCCTCTCTGCCTACCCCTGCGGGGAAACGGCGTGATGGTAGTAGTAGTAGAAATAAATTTAAAATTAATTAAGCTAGAGAGAGGGGGTGGTGTGGTCTCACCGCTCTCGATGCACAGGAACTGCGGTATGGAGTTGAACGCAAGCTGCATGGACGGCGTGGTCAGGTAGACGCACTTCAGCACGCCTCCCTGCGAGTGCAGGAGCTTCACGCCCGCGTCGTGCTCCAGCTGCAGCTTGCGCACCACAAACTCGTATTTAGCGTTCAGCCATCGCGCGGCCGCTTCGCTTGGCGCCGTCTCTTCCGCGCCCTCTCCGTCGGCCGCGCCCGCCAGCTCGTACTCCTGCTGCCGCTGCTGCTGCTGGTGATGCTGCTGCTGCTGCTGCTGCTGCTGCTGCTGGACGACTGCGTGCTGCGGGGGCTGGGGCTCCCGGGACACCTCGTAGCACTCCTCGGTGGACTCGTCCACCTGGGGAGAGAACATACTCGTATCAAAGGCCCCGATACCTTCGTGCAAAGGCAGCAATGTTTATGTAGGCGATGTGACTACACCGTCGAGTTGGCAGCGCTGACAGGCGTAACGAGACAAATGAGAACGGAGATTGCCGAGCGAAACCAATGCCGGAACGGGCCGAGCTCAAACGCGTTGATGTCATCGGACGGTTTTATTGAGACTTTCATTTTGCTTCTTTAATTTATAGAGTATTAAGTAATTTTGTCCGCCTCCGTAGTGTAATGGTCAGCATGCTCGCCTACCGTGGAGGTCCCGGGTTCGATTCCCAGGGGGGTTTAATAAATATAAGTGATTTTTTCACTCTAATATTTATTCAATACTACACTGGACTGGTACCTGAAGCGGAGGGCTGATCACCTTTCCTTCATGTGTAATCGATCGAGATAACACTGCGTTTATATAAAGCAGTGCCCTATGCACCATTGGTGTGCGGTAAGGGTTTTAAAAAAATACCTAAAGAAATTTTTGAAAAATATTGTAACTCCGCAGTTACTGTTTTGACACGGTATTTAGGGAACGCATCTACCGCGAACCTGAATGGGGAAATTTCAATATAGTTACCTTTATCGCATACTGCATCAGCTCTCCTTCGATATCGCCCTCCGGTTTCTCCGTAATCACGCTGCCGCCCTAAAAATACAAATTTTAAGTTGACACTTTTTACAGGGCTTCCATAGGCTGGTCAAGATTCTACCCATGATGGACAATCACACTGCACAATTTCTTGAAACTTCTATATATATATATATCGATCAAACTCGAAACACAGCGTTTGAATTCACCAGAAATAGAGACATCTACAATCTTTTTTCAGAATACCTGTCCTTGGAACTAATTATGAGCAGAGTTCACCTATGTTTCCAATGGCTAGTGAGTACAACTCATGTTTTACCCAGGTTGACATTTTTAATTGCGGAAAATCTGTGTTGATAAGTCGAATGGTGAGCATATTGTCCTCTCAGGATCTTTAAAAACCATGCTTCTCTGCATTGTATGTATGTCCCTACTAGAATCAACATCACACACACACACACACACAGCGACTACGACAGTTTAGCGTAATGGAATTCACGCGCAACGTGTTCACGCACCGATCAAGAGCTCCGATCCGAAGAAAGATGGACAAAAGCGCGAGCCAATCTAAGCGAATCATTGTTTTAAAACGCTAACTGAAGTGCCGGATGGTAAAATTCCGAGTAGTGCACAAACGCCCTATGGGCGATTATCTTTAGCGTGATGGAATTCACGCGCAACGTGTTCACGCGCCGATCAAGAGCTCCGATCCGAAGAAAGATGGACAAAAGCATATGGTTTCTAGTTGAATACCAATTTAATTTAACAGAAGGGAAGCAAGATGAAAGCGGATTACTTTTAACACAAATTTATTCAGTTCTAGAAAATTACAATCAAGAAAATACTTAAGAATAATCGCGTGATTCTAATATGAGAACAGTTGAAATACGTGTCGATCGGAGGACGGGCGGTGACGAAGTGTGACGGGCTAGTTTCCGCTCGTTGCGGGCTCCGTAGGGTGTTCGGTTATTCACTCGATTCGAGTTGCCCTAGTAGATGTGTGGGTTGCCACAAGCACAAGCCAATCTAAGCAAATCATTGTTTTAAAACGCTAACTGAAGTGCCGGACGGTAACATTCCGTGTGATACCGTGTAGTGGACAAACACCCTAAGTGGGTAAAAACCCTGATTTGTGAACAAAATGTTATCAATAAACTTCAGTGGAACCTCCATTTACACATCCAACTAAATTTTATACGTGTCCCGTATTGTGTCCCAGTCGTTGTCCCGTGGTTATGTCGCAAACTCTTAAGTCTTTAAGAATTTGCAAATCACATAATAGATACCTACTGATCACTCATTTCACTCTCATAAATTAAAATTATTACACCTTGTTCCATATAAAGGCCAAATTATGAATTATCTTGAAAATTTAGAAATACAAAAAAACCTGAATTCTAATAATAATTTATCAAATATATTGTTTCAAAATTCTTCACCATTGCTTTCCATTTTTCCTTTGTTTTCAAACTCCGTCCCTTGACTAACCCCTTCCCCTTACTTTCCCCTCTCCTTATTTATAGAACAATTTTATATTTGAGTTATTATACAGACCTGAATGATGGAAGTTTAACTTCTGAAACATGTAGTCTATAATAAAACTCAAGTGGTAAAAAACGAAGTGTTTTCTTTAATCATTGACTCTTAAGTCAGTTTCTCGGTGCGAACCCACTCTACCACAATTTGATACCTATTTCTAATAATGAGCTGCTTAGACTCACAGAAATAATATGAAATTGTAATATTTGTGTAAATAATAAAAACACAGTTAATTCTCTTCTTAAAAAAAAAATTCTAATGGTTTTGGAAACGTTTACAAAATTCATATCCTCATCGTCTTACTCTTATCGGCACCGAATAGTGCATAGGGCACTGCATTTTATATAAGCGGCGCTATCTTAAAAGTTATATGCATGAGTGAAAGGTGATCAGCCCTACGCTTCAAGTGAAAGGTAAACCTGAGTGAATAATTGAATTTTAATTTATTATGACCATCCTGGGAAACAAACCTGAGATCTCCGACATGGTAGCCAAACTTGCAAAACTAAATTATCAGTGCCCTTACCGGTTTAGTCCGCCTCCGTAGTGTAGTGGTCAGGACACTCGGCTACCGTTTTGGAGGTCCCGGGTTCGATTCCCAGGGGGGGTCAAATAAATGTAATTTTTCCGCTCTAATATTTATTCAATATTACCCTGGACTTTTACCTGAAGCGGAGGTGTGATCACCTTTCCTTCGTGTGTTAACGATCAAGATAACACTGCGTTTATATGATGCAGTGCCCTATGCACCATCGGGTGCAGATGAGGGTTTGAAGAAGAATAAGAATTAGATTTTTTCACTCTTATATTCAATATTACCCTGGACTGTTACCTGAAGCGGAGGGCTGATCACCTTTCCTTCGTGTGTTAACGATCAAGATAACACTGTTTTTATGTGATGCAGTCCCCTATGCACCATTGGGGTGCGGATAAGGGTTTGAAGATGTATATACACTGTTAAAATTTGTGTATTATGTATAGTATAGTATAATAAAAATGTAGTCTGTTGAATTTTTTGTATCAGGAGCACAGCACCTGCAGGAGGTATGCGATATGCATTTTGCGCAATATTTTGAATGAATGGGGGCTTTGTATGGGTCTTACCTCTCCGGCAGCGTTGACATATTGTTCCTCTTGTCCGTCTTCTTTCACATCGTAGATAGTTTCCGCCATGACGATCCTCCCCGCCGAATCCATGACGAGGTTGCCCCCGAACGCGAAGTTCCCGGAATGCCCCCCTTGCTCGTAGACTATCACAGTGTTGGGCCCAAGATGCACTGGCTCTCCCTTCATGTTTAAGAACACCGGCTGTTCGTAATTCCCGTCCATTTGCCCGTGGATGATCTGCTGATTGGGGTTCACCGTGAATTCGACCGCCTGGGGAGCTATAACTTCGACCTTTTGAACGGTCGACTTCGGCTCGTCAGCCTTCGACCGACTCCCCCGCTTCTTGGCGTCAGCCTCGGAATTTTCATCGCCACTCTTGCGCTTTATCACCGTTTTTTTAACCTTCTTCTTATCCATGTCGAAAGAACAGACTTTCAGCTACAAATCTACCTTAAAATCGTAAACATTACGTGGCTGTTTATTGAAATACGACGACAATTTCGCGAGTCGATTCTGAAATTTTCGAAATAAACAAACACATATTTCACAGAGCGCTTTGGTGATGCGGCCGCCTTAGAGTCACTTTCCACATTTTGAACGCGCTATTTACGATTCCTAAGTGTCTCACTCGCGACTTTCTTTGTTAAAAAACGAGTAAAACTGTCAAAAATCAAAATAGTATTTTACGAGAGCTTAGCGCAAAACCGAAACGGCGGCCATCTTTGCTTTGTGTCTCTTTTCATTGCGCAGTGGCTTGTTTCTGCGCTCGCGCATGTTCAAATAATGGCTCCAAAACTTTCGCCATTCGTTTTCATTTTCCACATAAAATGTACATTTTTCGACTTTTGAAAATCATATTAATCTCACTGGGATAAAAAAATTATGACTAAATTTCATACTTTTACAAAATCACAATAAAAGTTAATTTCAATTGATTTTTTCAAATCCACCTAAGTACTTACTTCTACGATATTATCTTGTTATGTTGGTGTCCGTGTAATCACTCATACATTGTAAGTAAGCCTGGTCTGCTTATATACGTATGTCCTTACTCAAGTATTACGTCATAAATCACCATATCCCTTCTTCATTCAAGCGTTTTCAATGCAATCATTCCACTCATAAACTAAAATTTTTACACATTGTACCACATAAAGGCCAAATTATGAATTATGTAGAAAATTAAAAAAAACCTAAATTCTGATAATAATTTAATAAATGATATATTGTTTCAAAATTCTTCACGTTTGCATTCCATTTTTCCATTATTTTCTAACTCCGCCCCCTTGACTAACCCCCTCTCCCCCTAACGTACCCCTCTCCTTATTGATAAATCAGTTTATTGTTAATTTCATTTAGACCTGAGGATGGAAGCTTAGCTTCCGAAACTAGAAGTCATAAATAAACTCGAGTGGTATAAAAACAAGTGCTTTCTTTCAATTTTCAAATGTACTTCATTTCTTCTACAGACCTACATAAACACATTTATTATGGCACCGCATTGGTTCAACGCCGTGTAAACATTATCACATCACACGAAGGCAACGTTTTCAGTTATGTGCTCCATATTCTTGGATAAAGAAGTGAAATATATTTTATAGGACACAGATGGCGTAAGATAAGACTGAAAGACATCACAACTACATGGAAATAGAGAAAGAATGTAACAGGGTAGGATGGACAACCAGCAATGGCTAGGACACTCGGGGTTTATTATTTGTATTTAAACTATCTCGTGTATCTTGAACACTGTTAATTTCTTAGTAAAAAAACTCCCTGACCATTCTTAATCATCGATAAATTTTACTTAACATTAATTCGATGAAAATAATAAGCGTATGTCCGAGGTCAATGATAATTATGGTGCTGGGGGTAGAAAAAATGCGAGAACCTCTATTAAAAAAACTAATGGTAAGACTATTACAAAACTATTGCCATTTTAGTTCATTCATTTAGTTGGTTAGTGTTTTAATAAAGAGGTGAAGAATGATACAAATATAAAAAAATAGTGTTTCATCAACTCGTTAGTATATTATTCTAAAGATAGATGTCTCTTACGCATGATCTGCGTATAATCATACCATAAAGTTTATGCCACGGTTTGACAATCTTGTGCAATTTGTAAACAACTTCAGATCAGTGACTTTTTTTGTTTCCCAAGTTTCCCTTGATTCTGTGTAGGATTTGAAAAAATATATAAAAATGGTAAGTAATCTATCGAAATAAATGTCATCCTTTCGTATATAAACCATTTTATATATTTAAAACCTTTTTAAATAAAATTCTAGCGATGTTACCACATTATTTTCAAGATACGCCTTTTCAAAATTTAAATCTGTGTGCCGCAAACTTTTGTGTTATTTTTGCCGAAGTTTACAAAATCATGTCGTATTTCCAAAATAACAATTGTTCTTGAATATTTTAAACATATTTTACGATACTGTAATGAAGTAATCACGCATTAGTTTGGTTTTCATTTTAAAATATCATTTTCCAGAACCTTCTGTCACCTGACTAATCGACATAACCTCAATCGAATGTTTATGTAGGCGTGAAGTATGTAATTATTTTAGCTTTTTTTGGTTTCAAATATGATAAAAGCTACTTGTATTGACTTAAAATAGCGTTCAAAGAGTTAAAATGACTACATAGTTCAATTGTTTTAAGCGTTTACCCCGAAAAATGCGTGTTAAATTCGGCTTGATGCCTTGAGCGATGACGAACTTTCTGTAAAATTTGAATTAGATATCAAATTGTCAATTGTTTGAGTCCAAGAAACGTTATTTCATATTTTAAATAAGTTTTATGATGTATTTGGATGTGTGTCAGTTATTTTTTGGCGTTTTATACTATTATTTTTTTTTTTAAATAATTAAACAAGGAACTTTTTACGAGTCGTTTTTCAAGTGTTGGAACACGAATGGGGGTAAAATGTCATGCGAGATACATATAAAGGGTCCGCCAAATAACTTTATTTTTTTGAAAATGCTATAAAAAAAAAACTAAAAAACTTCGGCTGTGTGGCACGTAGCGCCGTCCTGTTGAAACCAAATGTTGCCAATATCCTCCTCTTCAATTTTTGTGAACAAAAATCCGTTCAACATGGCCCGATAACGATCGCCATTGACTGTAACGGCCACTCCTTGCTCATTTTCAAAGAAAAATGGCCCAATTATGCCTCTGGACCAAAATCCGCACCAAACAGTGACTCGTTTTGGGTGTACCGGCTTTTCAATGTATGCGTGCGGGTTTTCTGTGCCCCAAATACGACAATTTTGCTTGTTTACATACCCGCCAAGATCAAAATGAGCTTCATCCGAAAAGATGATTTTTTTGGCAAAATCGGCATCTTCTGTAAGTCGATCGCAGGCCCACTCAGCGAAGCGAAAACGCATTGGATGGTCAGTTGGCTTCAACTCCTGAACCAATTGGACTTTGTATGGCGTCATACCAAGGTCTTTATGCAAAATTCGTCTCAATGATGTCTCCGAAATGTTCAATTGTTGAGAACGACGGTGAATTGATGTTGATGGCGCTTCACGCACACTTTCTGCCACAACATCGATATTCTCGGGTGTACGCACTGTTTTTGGCTTTTCACGCTTTGGTTTATCGATGAGGATGCCAGTTTCTTTCACTTTTTTCACAAGATAACGAACATACGGAGCTGACGGTGCTTCTCTTCTTCCAAAAACCGTACGCAATTTTCGCACACATTCTGCAACATTACCATGATTTTCAAAGTAATGTCGCAATATTTCCCAGCGTTGTTCAAGCGTATACACAACCATATTCGCTCAGCGGAAGGATAAAACTAATTATCTGTCAAATCAGACATGAGCTAAGTGTTACCATTCACGAAATAAGCACTAGTTGAAAAAAAAAACTTTAGATGGCGGACCCTATATATCAATATAAAAAAAAACTAACTAACTAACCGAAGAATAGAACGCCACACCACAAAGATATTATTTACGCAAGCTAATATTCATATTTTGAATACTATTGTCATATCGCTCAGTTTTTAAAAAAAAAATTCACGTACATATTACTAGAAATAAGGATAAAATAAAAGTGCCATTTTTTAAAAAAACCGAGTCACAAAATTGTTTAATGTATAAGAGTTTTCCGCAGGGGTAGGCAGAGAGAATAGAGCGCCACACCACTCTGTCCTTGCAAACATTCTTCGCCTCTTCCACGTTCATGCATCTCCTCATACATACCCGCCGATTGTTACGACTCCTAACCTGACAACTTTCAAGTATTTGGCATACCTGATCGTGCCATGTTTTTCTCGGTCTTCCTCTGCTTCTTTTCCCACTAACATTCGCCTCATAAATTTGTTTTACCGTTCTTTCCTCACTCATTCGTTCTACATGTCCAAACCATCTCAACACACCTTTCTTAATTTTATGGATAATGCTTGTCTCAGCTTTGCATTCCTTCCTTATTTCACTATTCGAACATCTATCATACATCGTTTTGACACACATTCGTCTGAGGGATCGCATTTTGACTGCATTCAGTCTGCTTTCATCCTTCTTTTGCCAACTCCATGCTATATAATGCGGATAATGCATGCGAGATTAGCATTATCGATAAAATTAAGAAAGGTGTGTTGAGATGGTTTGGACACGTGGAACGTATTAGTGAGGAAAGAACGGTTAAACAAATTTATGAGGCTAATGTAGTTGGAAAAACAAGCAGAGGAAGACCTAAGAAAACTTGGCACAATCAGGTATGTCAAATACTTGAAAGCGGCCGGGTCAGGAGTCGTAATAATCGTTGGGTATGTATGAGGAGATGCATGAATGTAGGAGAGGCGAAGAATGTTTGCAAAGACAGAGTGGTGTGGCGTTGGGTTCTCTCTGCGTACCCATGCGGGGAAGCGGCGTGATGGTCAGTTAATTAGTTGGTAATAAATGAGTGTAATCCAATAGGGAAATGCATATTATTTTTTGACATCTCATCAAAGATGAAGAAGAATATGGAAGTCTGGGCATTTACGGGGCTGACGACCGTCATAGGCTGGTTTAAGTGATCACTTTACACACGTGTAACATTCACCAATTCTACCCATTATTGACAACCGCACTACTCAAATTCTTGGAAGTTCTATATATATAT
This sequence comes from Brachycentrus maculatus, assembly GCF_059751285.1. NCBI lineage: Eukaryota > Metazoa > Arthropoda > Insecta > Trichoptera > Brachycentridae > Brachycentrus > Brachycentrus maculatus. Next base: position 1,055,947 of record NW_028280813.1, on the reverse strand, counting down.
ATGAACCAATTTAGAAACCTTGTTCTTGAATCGCTAGAACTTCACTAGAGACATCTATTGGTGAGATGTAAAGAAGCTTTTTACTAAGCAGAAACTCTTATATTAGTATGTGAGGTCCGAATCCCGGATTATAATCACACACATGAGAAACGCCAGAAAATACCATTTTCATTTTTATTATTAAGCTTATAATTTGACCAGATAATTTATTTACAACATTTTGACACTGAGTATTTGGACACACTCAAAATGTTGGGAGATGCATCGCAATCAGTGGTCCTGTATGTCCCGTACACCGTCGACTAGTCCCTAGTCGGTGAACATTGAACCACGCGAATCCGCGCTACCGCAAGGGACCACTAAAGGCTAAAGGTTTATCAATATGCTGTTTGAATTTCAGCAACCTCAAATTGTAGTACTTCGCGAGGGCACCGACACCTCTCAAGGGAAACCGCAGCTGCTCTCCAACATCAATGCCTGCCAACTGGTCGTGGATTCGGTAAGTCTCATTCGCATTCGTCTTCTTCTCGGAGCATCTAACGATATAGTCATATCGCTCACTCCTTTCAAGAACGTCATAAATCAAAAAACTAGATTTTTCAGGAGAACGTTTTAAAAGTTTAAAAACATAATACAATGTATTAAAAATGAATATCAAGCCACTCGTTGGACTTTTTACTGTGCAACAGATCTTTTTAGACAAAACCTGAAGGTTTTTTCTTCATTTGAAAAATATTCGATATATTTAAAAAAATAATTAAACAATACCTTTTCTTCAAAATGCAAAAACAACACTTTCTGTCCTGTAGCGGGTAAATATTATGTTAAAAATATGTCGCTTTTGCTGGGATATAGTACATTTTCTGGGCATTCCAAAAAACATGCACAACTGAAAATTGACGGTTTTTGATTTATGACGTTCTTGAAAGGAGTGAGCGATATAACTATTGTAGAAACAGAATTATAGTCATATTATTTTTTAACATCTCATCAAAGATGAAGAAGAATAATAAGGCAGACTAAAATCTGTATCTACTACTGCTACTACAACTACCATCACGCCGTTTCACCGCAGGGGTAGGCAGAGAGGATAGAACGCCACACTCTTCTGTCCTGACATACACTCCTCGCCTCCTTCACATCCATACATCTAGTCATATCTAGTCATGCCCTCCGATTACGCAGACTTTTGACACCGCCAGATTTTAGGTTCTGATTGATCTGATCGTGCCAAGTCTTTTTCGGTCGTCCACGTTCTGTTTTCCCTCTCACATTCGCCACATATATTTTCTTAGTCATTCTCTCGCTATCCATTCGCTCCACATGTCCATACCACCGCAAAGAACTCTTCCTAATCTTTTCAATTATTCCTCGTTCAGCCTTACATTCCTTTCTTATATCTTCGTTTTTAATTCTGTCATACAATTATTTTCCGCACATTCGTCTGAGGGAGCGCATTTCAACAGCGTTCACTCTGCTTTCATCCTTCCCTTGCCAGTTCCATGTTTCGCTTCCATACATTAGAGTCGGTACCTGCACGCCATTGTGCTGTATCTGTACAAAATCTGTATGAATGCAGATAAATCTCAGTGGCGTGCCTAGGGTTTACCAGTTAGGCAAGCCCATTATTTTTCACATTCGTGAATACATGATGTACCTATAATTTCTTCACCTCATATCATTCCCAGTATAGTAAGCACCCAGAAAGTATTATAAATATAAACAATGTATTGTAATCATTGTAAAAATATACTAACATGTAACTTTTGTAAGGTATAGCCATCACCTTAAAATAAAGAAAATGTTCACTACAATAAAATATCTTCTTCAGATATTAACCATAACCAATAAGTACCATCACCATATAATGGCATGCATAGTGTTTAATAATCATGTAAGCGCGTGATGATTTAAAAATAGTCATACATTAATTATGTATTTTTAATCATTTGGTCTAGATTTAGTAATATTTATTTGGAGTTGTTAGGCAAGCCGGGCTTTTGGGCTTCTAGGGAAGTACCGCCACTGATAAATCTGTATATATGGCAACACTGTAATCACAACCTTGACAAAGTTCCCGATTGGTCCACACTAGATTATATGGTCCACCTGATCCCAACACAGTTTTAATATAAAAACAGATGGCCAGAAGAAAAAAATTAATACTTCTGTTTTTTTTACAACATTTTGAGTGTGTCCAAATACTTGTTCGCAAAATCTGGATTATCTCCAATTGCAGGAGTTATTTTCATATTATTTTTTAACATCTCATCAAAGATGAAGAAGAATATGGAAGTCTGGGCATTTACGGGGCTGACGACCGTCATAGGCTGGTATAACTCCTGTATTTGGAGATAATCCGGATTTTGTGAACAAGTATTTGGACACACTCAAAATGTTGTAAGCAGAATTATAATCATTTAAAGTCCTCCGATTTCACTCTAAAATAGGGACCTTTTTCTAACGTTAAATACTACAATACAGTGAATACGCGCGGAGCAGGTTACTCGTGAAACTATGCAATAAATTAGAGTACAATATTATCTGTGTTCCTATGTCTTATAACTATTGTAGAAACAGAATTATAATCATTTAAAGTCCTCCAATTTCACTCTAAAATAGGGACCTTTTTCTAACGTTAAATACTACAATACAGTGAATACGCGCGGAGCAGGTTACTCGTGAAACTATGCAATAAATTAGAGTACAATATTATCTGTGTTCCTATGTCTTATAACTATTGTAGAAACAGAATTATAATCATTTAAAGTCCTCCAATTTCACTCTAAAATAGGGACCTTTTTCTAACTTTAAATACTACAATACAGTGAATACGCGCGGAGCAGGTTACTCGTGAAACTATGCAATAAATTAGAGTACAATATTATCTGTGTTCCTATGTCTTATAACTATTGTAGAAACAGAATTATAATCATTTAAAGTCCTCCAATTTCACTCTAAAATAGGGACCTTTTTCTAACGTTAAATACTACAATACAGTGAATACGCGCGGAGCAGGTTACTCGTGAAACTATGCAATAAATTAGAGTACAATATTATCTGTGTTCCTATGTCTTATAACTATTGTAGAAACAGAATTATAATCATTTAAAGTCCTCCAATTTCACTCTAAAATAGGGACCTTTTTCTAACGTTAAATACTACAATACAGTGAATACGCGCGGAGCAGGTTACTCGTGAAACTATGCAATAAATTAGAGTACAATATTATCTGTGTTCCTATGTCTTATAACTATTGTAGAAACAGAATTATAATCATTTAAAGTCCTCCAATTTCACTCTAAAATAGGGACCTTTTTCTAACGTTAAATACTACAATACAGTGAATACGCGCGGAGCAGGTTACTCGTGAAACTATGCAATAAATTAGAGTACAATATTATCTGTGTTCCTATGTCTTATAACTATTGTAGAAACAGAATTATAATCATTTAAAGTCCTCCAATTTCACTCTAAATAGGGACCTTTTTCTAACGTTAAATACTACAATACAGTGAATACGCGCGGAGCAGGTTACTCGTGAAACTATGCAATAAATTAGAGTACAATATTATCTGTGTTCCTATGTCTTATAACTATTGTAGAAACAGAATTATAATCATTTAAAGTCCTCCAATTTCACTCTAAAATAGGGACCTTTTTCTAACGTTAAATACTACAATACAGTGAATACGCGCGGAGCAGGTTACTCGTGAAACTATGCAATAAATTAGAGTACAATATTATCTGTGTTCCTATGTCTTATAACTATTGTAGAAACAGAATTATAATCATTTAAAGTCCTCCAATTTCACTCTAAAATAGGGACCTTTTTCTAACGTTAAATACTACAATACAGTGAATACGCGCGGAGCAGGTTACTCGTGAAACTATGCAATAAATTAGAGTACAATATTATCTGTGTTCCTATGTCTTATAACTATTGTAGAAACAGAATTATAATCATTTAAAGTCCTCCAATTTCACTCTAAAATAGGGACCTTTTTCTAACTTTAAATACTACAATACAGTGAATACGCGCGGAGCAGGTTACTCGTGAAACTATGCAATAAATTAGAGTACAATATTATCTGTGTTCCTATGTCTTATAACTATTGTAGAAACAGAATTATAATCATTTAAAGTCCTCCAATTTCACTCTAAAATAGGGACCTTTTTCTAACGTTAAATACTACAATACAGTGAATACGCGCGGAGCAGGTTACTCGTGAAACTATGCAATAAATTAGAGTACAATATTATCTGTGTTCCTATGTCTTATAACTATTGTAGAAACAGAATTATAATCATTTAAAGTCCTCCAATTTCACTCTAAAATAGGGACCTTTTTCTAACGTTAAATACTACAATACAGTGAATACGCGCGGAGCAGGTTACTCGTGAAACTATGCAATAAATTAGAGTACAATATTATCTGTGTTCCTATGTCTTATAACTATTGTAGAAACAGAATTATAATCATTTAAAGTCCTCCAATTTCACTCTAAAATAGGGACCTTTTTCTAACGTTAAATACTACAATACAGTGAATACGCGCGGAGCAGGTTACTCGTGAAACTATGCAATAAATTAGAGTACAATATTATCTGTGTTCCTATGTCTTATAACTATTGTAGAAACAGAATTATAATCATTTAAAGTCCTCCAATTTCACTCTAAATAGGGACCTTTTTCTAACGTTAAATACTACAATACAGTGAATACGCGCGGAGCAGGTTACTCGTGAAACTATGCAATAAATTAGAGTACAATATTATCTGTGTTCCTATGTCTTATAACTATTGTAGAAACAGAATTATAATCATTTAAAGTCCTCCAATTTCACTCTAAAATAGGGACCTTTTTCTAACGTTAAATACTACAATACAGTGAATACGCGCGGAGCAGGTTACTCGTGAAACTATGCAATAAATTAGAGTACAATATTATCTGTGTTCCTATGTCTTATAACTATTGTAGAAACAGAATTATAATCATTTAAAGTCCTCCAATTTCACTCTAAAATAGGGACCTTTTTCTAACGTTAAATACCACGATACAGCGAATAGCTAAATAGATCTTTCTCCCTCGCTCAGGTGAGGACCACCCTGGGCCCGCGCGGCATGGACAAGCTGATCGTGGACGGCAGCGGCAAGGCGACCATCTCCAACGACGGAGCCACCATCCTCAAGATGCTGGACATCGTGCACCCGGCCGCCAAGACCCTGGTCGACATCGCCAAGTCTCAGGACGCGGAGGTCAGAATCTCACATTTGCATACCCCGATTGCTATTAAGACATTTCACTCACTCCTTTCAACAACGTCATATCGCTCACTCCTTTCAAGAACGTCATAAATCAAAAAACTTGTTTTTTCAGGAGAACGTTTTTAAAGTTTAAAAATATAACACAATATATTTAAAATAAATATCAAGCCACTTATTGAACTTTTTACTGTGCAACAGATCTTTTTAGGTAAAACCTGAATGTTTTTTCTCCATTTGAAAAATATTTAGTATATTTAAAAAAAAGTAATTAAACAATACCTTTTCTTCAAAATGCAAAAACAACACTTTCTGCCCTGTAGCGGGTAAATATTAAGTTTAAAACATGCCTCTTTTGCTGGGATATAGTACATTTTCTGGGCATTCCGAAAACATGCACAACTGAAAATTGGAGATTTTTGATTTGTGACGTTCTTGAAAGGAGTGAGCGATATATATAAATTGTTTTTTAAATAAATTTAACCGGATCCATGCGGCTCGCATAACCGTATGTGTTTTAACAAAACATGCCCCATACGCGGCGTATGTGTTTTTACATTGCTCCAAGTTTCCAACCTCAGTTCAACTTAGAGGGATTTTTTTCATGGTGTGGAACTTTGGATAAAATAATACGTCAATCCTTGGCCTTATGACATCTGTTGAAATATCTGACTAATAATTTGTAACATCACAAGGATAAATAAAAGAACAGATCCCTGATTTTTCTTGAGGTCGGTAATTAGTCTGCGCCATAATCATGCCCTATATCTGTCTCACTCTCGACGCTACGCATCGCCAGTGGGTAAGAGTGACACACGATGCGTGCTTTGATTTATTTATGTTACGATCTTATTTGTTTATATTACGATATATGAATAATGTGAAACACGTGTATTATAGAGTACCAAAAAGGCACAATGAATCCCATTGAACGTTTTTGTTTAGGAAAATAAATCGTTTCTTAACTAAATACATGATAAAAGCAATCGTTTAAAAAACAGTGAAATACCGCCGCGCACGGGCGTCTCTCAGGAACAAAGTTAACGCGGTTAAAAGGATAATTAAATGTATACAAAAAAAAATTCTTGATCACCTGATCTGATCATGTTTGTCCGCTAGGTCGGTGACGGTACCACGACCGTGGTAATCCTGGCCGGGGAGCTGCTGCAACGGCTGCGGCCGCTGGTGGAGGACGGGGTGCACCCTCGCATCATCATCCGGGCCGTGCAGACGGCCGCCGCGCTCACCACCGCCCGCCTCAAGGAGCTGGCCGTCAAGGTGGACTGCTCCGACAGGTCAGTCTGACGCCTTGGCACGCTCCAAATCAAGGGTGGCCAACCCGCGGCCCACCGGGTGTCTACCTGCGGCCCGCGGAGCATATCACGCATTTTTCCTTTAGTCTTCACAAAACTAGCAAAAGAACGTTCCATCGTGCGTAGTTTGTATCATATCCCATATAGTATATCATTATCGTGACTGTTTCTTATACATACTTGCTACATTTCACAATAGTAACAAGTATGTTAATAAAACCCTTATCCGCACCCAATGGTGCATAGGGCACTGCGTCATATAAACGCAGTGTTATCTTGATCGTTTACACATGAAGGAAAGGTGATCAGCCCTCCGCTTCAGGTACCAGTCCAGGGTAATATTGAATAAATATTACAGTGAAAAAATCACTCATATTTATTTTACCCCCCTTGGGAATCGAACCCGGGACCTCCAGAACGGTAGCCGAGCGTGCTGACCATAACACTACGGAGGTGGACAATGTTACTCTTGTGAAATGTGTAGTAACAAGTATGTTTATTTATTTTTAATGTTTTACTTAGTAAATATGTACCACTATTTCTTAAAATGTATTGTTAAATCTTTTATTAAAATCTATTTACTAAGTAAAACATTAATTAAAAATGGATAGATTTTACCACAAAGTGACTGCCGAATCAATTAATGAAACAAGTATGTTTCTCTATCAACTGTGTAGTAACAAGTCTGTTACTCTATCAACTGTGTAGTAACAAGTCTGTTACTCTATAAACTGTGTAGTAACAAGTCTGTTTCTCTATCAACCGTGTAGTAACAAGTGTGTTACTCTATCAACTGTGTAGTAACGAGTTGTTAATCTATCAACTGTGTAGTAACAAGTCTGTTACTCTAGTCAGCTTTGTAGTAACAAGTCTGTTACTCTATAAACTGTGTAGTAACAAGACTGTTACTCTATAAACTGTGTAGTAACAAGTCTGTTAGTCTATAAACTGTGTAGTAACAAGTCTGTTAGTCTATAAACTGTGTAGTAACAAGTCTGTTACTCTATCTACTGTGTAGTAACAAGTCTGTTACTCTATAAACTGTGTAGTAACAAGTCTGTTAGTCTATAAACTGTGTAGTAACAAGTCTGTTACTCTATCTACTGTGTAGTAACAAGTCTGTTACTCTATAAACTGTGTAGTAACAAGTCTGTTACTCTATCTACTGTGTAGTAACAAGTCTGTTACTCTATCTACTGTGTAGTAACAAGTCTGTTACTCTATAAACTGTGTAGTAACAAGTCTGTTACTCTATCAACTGTGTAGTAACAAGTCTGTTACTCTATAAACTGTGTAGTAACAAGTCTGTTTCTCTATCAACCGTGTAGTAACAAGTGTGTTACTCTATCAACTGTGTAGTAACGAGTTGTTAATCTATCAACTGTGTAGTAACAAGTCTGTTACTCTAGTCAGCTTTGTAGTAACAAGTCTGTTACTCTATAAACTGTGTAGTAACAAGACTGTTACTCTATAAACTGTGTAGTAACAAGTCTGTTAGTCTATAAACTGTGTAGTAACAAGTCTGTTAGTCTATAAACTGTGTAGTAACAAGTCTGTTACTCTATCTACTGTGTAGTAACAAGTCTGTTACTCTATAAACTGTGTAGTAACAAGTCTGTTAGTCTATAAACTGTGTAGTAACAAGTCTGTTACTCTATCTACTGTGTAGTAACAAGTCTGTTACTCTATAAACTGTGTAGTAACAAGTCTGTTACTCTATCAACTGTGTAGTAACAAGTCTGTTACTCTATCTACTGTGTAGTAACAAGTCTGTTACTCTATAAACTGTGTAGTAACAAGTCTGTTACTCTATAAACTGTGTAGTAACAAGTCTGTTACTCTATAAACTGTGTAGTAACAAGTCTGTTAGTCTATAAACTGTGTAGTAACAAGTCTGTTAGTCTATAAACTGTAGTAACAAGTCTGTTACTATAAACTGTGTAGTAACAAGTATGTTTCTCTATCAATTGTGTAGTAACAAGTCTGTTACTCTATCAACTGTGTAATAACTAGTCTGTTACTTCAACTAGAAGCAACTGTCTTACCCCGACGATTCGCAATAAGCCGGCATCATCTCGTGCAAAGACACTTTACCCAAATGGCGTTCCGTTCCTTCCAGGAGCGTGCTGGAGAAGTGCGCCAACACGGCCCTCAGCAGCAAGCTGGTGAACCAGCAGAAGGCCTTCTTCGCGCGCATGGCCGTGGACGCCGTGCTCTCCCTGGACGGCCTGCTGCCGCTCGACATGATCGGCGTCAAGAAGGTGCCCGGCGGCTCGCTCGAGGAGTCCTTCCTCGTCGACGGTACGCCAGCCCCGCCGCGCCCGCAGTCCTTCTGACCCTTGTCCGCACCCGATGGTGCACACTAACCTAACCTAACCTAACCTTACCCAACCTAACCTAAACTAACCCAACCTAACCCCTATCCGCACCCAACGGTGCATAGGGCACTGCATCATATTAACGCAGCGTTATCTTGGTCTTGTCCTTCCCCGTTGACTGTATGCTAGCCCCGCTGCGCCCACGTGCCGCCCGCAGATTGTGTCCCTCTGACCCTTGTCACACTAACGTAAACTAACATAACCTAACCCTTATCCGCACCCAACGGTGCATAGGGCACTGCATCATATTAACTCGGCATTATATTGGTCTAGTCCTTGCCCGTCGACGGTACGCTAGCCCCGCTACGCCCGCGCGTCGCCCGCAGATTGCGTCTTATCCTTCTGTCTCTTGTCCGCGCCCAATGGTCCACACTTACCTAACCTAACCTACTCGTATCAACGTAGAGTTATCTCGGTCGTTGCTTACACGAAGGCAAGGTGATCACTCGGTTGATGGTCGGTTGAAGCTAGATTCCCGAAGCGGAGGGCTGATCACCTTTCTTTCGTGTGTTAATGGCGACACTCGCGTTTATATGATGCAGTGCCCTATGCACCATTGAAGAAAAAGTGAAGTGTGGAGTTGGCAAAGGAAAGATGAATGTAGAGTGAACGCGGTCGGAATGCCATCTCTCCAATGGTGTTCCAGATGTCTACTACTACCATCACGTCATTTCTCCGCAGGGGTGGGCAGAGAGGATGGAACGCCACACTCTTCTGTCCTGGCATATACCCCTCACTTCCCTCACGACAATACATCTAGTCATACGTGCCCTCCGATTGCGCAGACTTTTGACGTTACCAGATTTTAGGTTCTGATTGATCTGTGCCTGAAGTCTTTTCAAATGAGCGATGAAAGAACGATAAAACAAATTTATGAGGCGAACGTATTGTAGTTGCAAAAGGGAGCAGAGGAAGATCGAGAAAAACTTGGCGCGATCAGGTGTGTCAAATACTTGAAAGCGGTCGTGTCAGGAATTGAAATAATCGGCGTGCGTGTATGAGGAGATGCATGAACGTGGAAGAGGCGAAGAATGTTTGCAAGACAGAGTGGTGTGGCTTTCTATTCTCTCTGTCTACCCCTGCGGATAAGCGGCGTGATGGCTAGTTAGTTAGTTACCCGCATGGATAGTTTTGTTCTTCATGTTAAACCAGTTTAAAATTTTCATTATCACACACTGTTTTTATTGCTTCCGATATCACTCACTCCTTTCAAGAACGTCATAAATCAAAAATCATCAATTTTCAGTTGTGCGTGTTTTCGGAATGCCCAGAAAATGTACTATATCCCAGCAAAAGCGGCATTTTTAACTTAATATTTACCCGCTACAGGGCAGAAAGTGTTGTTTTTGCATTTTGAAGAAAAGGTATCGTTTAATTATTTTTTTTAAACATATTAAATATTTTTAAAATGGAGAAAAAACATTCAGGTTTTACCGAAAAAGATCTGTTGCACAGTAAAAAGTTCAATAACTGGCTTGATATTAATTTTTAATACATTGTATTATATTTTTAAACTTTAAAAACGTTCTCCTGAAAAATCAAGTTTTTTGATTTGTGACGTTCTTGAAAGGAGCGAGTGATATGTCTCTGTGTTTTGAATATTGAAAGCATTAACTTTGTGGATCATATTGATATATTATTTTGAAAAATAAAAATACTTTGTTTTTTGATCCACTCACATTTTTATGAACCAACTAGTTTCGGCAACAACCTGTTGCCCTCTTCAGGGTTTAATTTATGACTAAAAAAGTTGTTTTTTTAGTCATAAATTAAATCCCGAAGAGGGCAACAGGTTGTTGCCGAAACTAGTTGGTTCATAAAAATGTGAGTGGATCAAAAAACAAAGTCTTTTAATTTCTCAAAATAAGATATCGCTCACTCCTTTCAAGAACGTCATAAATCAAAAAACTTGATTTTTCGGGAGAACGTTTTTAAAGTTTAAAAATATAATACAATGTATTAAAAATAAATATCAAGCCACTTATTTAACTTTTTACTGTGTAACAGATCTTTTTAGGTAAAACCTGAAGGTTTTTTCTCCCTTTGAAAAATATTTAGTATATTTAAAAAAATAATTAAACAATACATTTTCTTCAAAATGCAAAAACAACACTTTCTGCCCTGTAGCGGGTAAATATTAAATTAAAAATATGCCTCTTTTGCTGGGATATAGTACATTTTTTTGGCATCTTGAAAACATGCACAACTGAAAATTGGCGATTTTTGTTTTATGACGTTCTTGAAAGGAGTGAGCGATATGTCTCTACTCTGGCAACCGTCTGGTTAAAATGGCCGCCTTCGCCGCCCATCTTCCTGATTGCTTGTATCATTTTTCCTCAGGCGTGGCGTTCAAAAAGACATTCTCGTACGCCGGATTCGAAATGCAGCCGAAGAATTACACCGACTGCAAGATAGCCCTCCTCAACATCGAGCTGGAGCTCAAGGCGGAGAGGGACAACGCGGAGGTTGGTGCCTTTCACTCCCTTCTTTTCATTTTTTTTGCGGCCAGGGAAAAAATCTTCAGAAAGACGCCACAGGGCGCCGACGTCACAGAAACGAAGGAGTTATTTTAATTTATTTTATTTAACACTTGATTTAACACTTTATTTAACACTTTATTTAACACACGTCCGCCTCTGTAGTGTTTTGTCCGCCTCTGTAGTGTAATGGTCAGCACGCTCGGCTACCGTTCTGGAGGTCCCGGGTTCGATTCCCAGGGGGGTCAAATAAATATAAGTGATTTTTTCACTGTAATATTTATTCAATATTACACTGGACTGGTACCTGAAGCGGAGGGCTGATCACCTTTCCTTCGTGTGTAAACGATCAAGATAACACTGTGTTCATATGAAGCAGTGCCCTATGCACCATTGGGGTGCGGATAAGGGTTTTATTATTATTAACACTTGAATATACCACTTTAATGAGTTTTATTTATATTAACGACTAGTTTCGAAAACGACAGATGTTTTCATCTTCTGGTACAAATTAAAACTAACGAACAAAAATATATTTAGGTGTATATATAGGTTGATAAATATAGGGAGGGGGGTTAAGGAACAACATTTTTTGTAAAAGAAAACATAGATAATAATGGTGACGTATTTTGAAACAGTATATTATTAATCAATGTTTTTTTTTAGTTATTTTAATGTTGGTGTCATTGCTATATTGTTGGCGGCTCTATTTGTTGATGTCTACGGTATGTGCTTCATATATCGCTCACTCCTTTCAAGAACGTCACAAATAAAAAATCGTCAATTTTCAGTTGTGCATGTTTTCGGAATGCCCAGAAAATGTACTATATCCCAGCAAAAGCGGCATATTTTTAGCTTAATATTTACCCGCTACAGGGCAGAAAGTGTTGTTTTTGCATTTTGAAGAAATAATAATATAATAATAAAACCCTTATCCGCACCCCAATGGTGCATAGGGCACTGCGTCATATAAACGCAGTGTTATATTGATCGTTTACACATGAAGGAAAGGTGATCAGCCCTCAGCTTCAGGTACCAGTCCAGGGTAATATGGAATAAATATGACAGTGAAAAAAATCACTTCTATTTATTTTACCCCCTCGGGAATCGAACCCGGGACCTCCAGAACGGTAGCCGAGCGTGCTGACCATTACACTACGGAGGCGGACGAAGAAAGGTATCGTTTAATTATTTTTTAAATATTTTTCAAATGGAGAAAGAACCTTCAGGTTTTACCTAAAAAGATCTGTTGCACAGTAAAAAGTTCAATAAGTGGCTTGATATTTATTTTTAATACATTGTATTATATTTTTAAACTTTAAAAACGTTCTCCTGAAAAATCAAGTTCTTTGATTTATGACGTTCTTGAAAGGAGTGAGCGACATGTATAACACATATGGTAGTGTAGTGGTAAATCCCACTGTAAAGGATTGTATTAGACTCGTGAAGTGTTAGTAGCAGCCGATATAATTAATATTTTCATTCATCATTTTCCTTTTGGAAAATTCGCCTTCGAAAAAACGTTATTTTCGTAAGTTGGCAATGAACGACGGCACAGAAACGATGGAGTTATTTTAATATTGGTAACATTGCTAAATTATTGGCTGCTCTATTTGTTGATGTCTATGGTCCCCCCTCCCCTCATATTTGTATAACACAAATGGTAGTGTAGCCGAAAAACAAACAATCCGCACTACTACTATTACAAGCTCTATAAACCATAGACTATAAACCATATGACGGCATAAAACGTCCGATGACGGAAATTTGATGACGTATGCGAACGCACGTTTTTCGTTTTATTGAAATATGTAACGTTTAAACCTTCATATCTCCCTTAGTTCCCTACAGATGTCAATAAGAATGCCACCGATAGTCTTGTGATTTTTCATATTAATTTTTTAGCCAATAAACCAACATCGTGACAAAAATCTATTCATATATTGAACGGGCGAGCTTGCTACTCACCGTGTTGTTCTGGCCGGCGTCGGATCCCATCATGTACTAGTGTTTGATGTTGTCTGAACTTCCATCTAGTTTAGTTTTGATATTAATTTATTGACAACATTTTGAGTGTGTCCAAATACTTGTTCACAAAATCTGGATTATCTCCAATTACAGGAGTCATTTTCATATTATTTTTTGACATCTCATCAAAGATGAAGAAGAATATGGATGTCTGGGAATTTACGGGGCTGACGACCGTCATAGGCCGGTTTAAGCGATCACTTTACACACGTGTAACATTCACCAATTCTACCCATTATTGACAACCACACCACTCAAATTCTTGGAAGTTCTATATACATGAACCAATTTAGAAACCTTGTTCCTGAATCACTAGAACTTCACTAGAGACATCTATTGGTGAGATGTAAAGAAGCCTTCTAATTGGTTCTAATTATAGAATTATAGAATTGGTGAATGTTACACGTATGTAAAGTGATCGCTTAAACCAGCCTATGACGGTCGTCAGCCCCGTAAATGCCCAGACTTCCATATTCTTCTTCGTCTTTGATGAGATGTCATAAAATAATTAATTTATTAGCCAATAATCACACATCATCCACTCCCGGAGTAGTAACTCAGTTTCTGAACACCCCCTAACGAGTGCGGTGTGGCAATTGGTCCACAGATCCGGGTGGAGAAGGTGTCGGAGTACCAGAAGGTGGTGGACGCGGAGTGGTCCATCCTGTACGAGAAGCTGCGCCAGATCCACGAGTCGGGCGCCAGCGTCGTGCTCAGCAAGCTGCCCATCGGGGACGTGGCCACGCAGTACTTTGCCGACAGGTGCGTACGCGGCCAGAGACCCGCCATGTTGCGTATTGACCATTAATAGGCAAATACGACCCAACTTTAATGTATTTTTTATTATTTATGCCAAATACTTGGTCAGTAGTCAGGTTAGGAGTCGTAACAATCGGCGGGTATGTATGAGGAGATGCACGAACTTGGAAGAGGTGAAGAATGTTTGCAAGGACAGAGTGGTATGGCATTCTATTCTCTCTGCCTACCCCTGCGGAACCGGCGTGATGGTTAGTTAGTTAGTTATTATTGTTTACACTTAATTGACATCATATATCTTAGTCATACGGGAGAAAGTAACCAAGTGCATTTTTTACAAAAACGTGATCATTGACTATTTGATATCTTACTAGCTTAATATTGTCCTGAAAAAAATCCCAAAAGATTTTAAACTTTGAAGTATAATATATTGACTTGGTAAAAATGACTAACTGCATTGATGTTTATTTTGTTGCCAAGCAAAAGTGACTTAAATGGCCCTCCTGAACATTTTACCTTTTGTTAGTTGGTCACTTTCTCCTGTACGACTATGATATGTATAGTTAAATCTGGAAACGCTGGTTGAGGACCTCTGCTACTGCTCATTAGTACTGGAAAGTCCTGTATTCCCTGAAACATATTTTTCCTCTACCTCTCTATCGATGCCTGTGGATCTCACCCTGCCTTGTTCTGCCCGCACAGGGACATGTTCTGCGCGGGCCGCGTGACCGAGGAGGACCTGAAGCGCACGCAGCGCGCTTGCGGCGGCGCGGTCGCGACCAGCACGCGAGACCTCGGCCCGGAGACGCTCGGCTCGGCCGCCGCTTTCGAGGAGCGCCAGGTCGGAGCCGACCGCTTCAACGTCTTCACTGGTGAGACTTGCAGACCTCGAGGATCCAAAGTGGGGCTTTTGTGGTCCTCAATTGTACCCCTTTAGGTTCCATTAAAGTGTGTCTTTTTAGATCCTCAAGTATACACTTTTGATACCATTAAAGTGTGCCTTTTTAGATCCTCAAGTATACACTTTAGATACCATTAAAGTGTGCCTTTTTAGATCCAACAAGTATACACTTTAGATACCATTAAAGTGTGCCTTTTTAGATCCAACAAGTATACACTTTAGATAGCATTAAAGTGTGCCTTTTTAGATCCTCAAGTATACGCTTTAGATACTATTAAAGTGTGCCTTTTTAGATCCTCAAGTATACACTTAGATACCACTAAAATGTGCCTTTTTAGATCCTCAAGTATACACTTTAGATACTATTAAAGTATGCCTTTTTAGATCCTCAAGTACTCACTTTAAAAACTATTAATGTATGCTTTTTTAGATCTTAAAATGTACACTTAAGGATCCGTTGAATTTGCCTTTTACATCCTCAAATTTACCCCTTTAGCTCCCATCAAAGTGTGCCTTACATCCTCAAGTGTACCCTTGTAGGTTCTATCAAAGTGTCCCTCTGTATTTATCTGTACTACCCCACAAATCCCCAAGTGCGACTCTTACGACCGATCCACCTTTGTGATATCCGGAGTGTGACGGACTGTCTGCATTCCAGGGTGCCCCAACGCCAAGACGTGCACCATCATACTCCGCGGCGGCGCCGAGCAGTTCCTGGAGGAGACGGAGCGCTCTCTGCACGACGCCATCATGATCGTCCGCAGGGCCATCCAGAACGACTCCGTGGTGGCCGGTAAGGATTTCCTCTCTAGCGCCACGCATTCAATTTGTTACTGTAACTGAATTTAGCTGGATACCGGTTGTATCATCAGTCTGGTTCACAAGCTGGATTTCCGTTTATTTTCAATTTAATTTATTGTTTGCAATCAATAAACAGTCTAAATTTGTCGCATTTTCATTCATTTGACACATATTCATTAACCTTTTAACCGCGTTAACTTTGTTCCTGAGAGACTCCCGTGCGCGGCGGTATTTCACCGTTTTTTAAATGATTACTTTTATCATGTATTTAGTTAAGAAACGATTTATTTTCCTAAACAAAAACGTTCAATGGGATTCATTGTGCCTTTTTGGTACTCTATAATACACATGTGTCACATTATTCTTGAAATATATCGTAATATAAACAAATTAGATCGTAACATAAATAAATCAAAGCACGCATCGTGTGTCACTCTTACCCACTGGCGATGCGTAGCGTCGAGAGTGAGACAGATATAGGGCATGATTATGGCGCTGACTAATTACCGACCGCAAGAAAAATCAGGGATCTGTTCGTTTATTTATCCTTGTGATGTTACAAATTATAAGTCAGATATTTCAACAGCTGTCATAAGGCCAAGGATTGACGTATTATTTTATCCAAAGTTCCACACCATGAACAAAATCCCTCCAAGTTGAACTGAGGTTGGAAACTTGGAGCAATGTAAAAACACAAACGCTTATGTCAGCCGCGTATGGGGCATGTTTTGTTAAAACACATACGGTTATGCGAGCCGCGTGGATCCGGTTAATGAATATGTGTCAAATGAATGAAATATATATCATCATATCTAATAAAGAGAGTAGCGATTTTTTGCATTAATTTAATTATAACTTGAAATCTTCAACCCTCCAGTGTCTGGTCGGATATTAACATATTATCCGATATCTGGTTGGATATTCTCATATTATCCGGTTTCATTAATTGATTCGGCAGTCACTTTGTGGTAAAATCTATCCGTTTTTAATTAATGTTTTACTTAGTAAATACCACTATTTCTTAAAATCCACCGTGACACGTGTTTCGATGCATTCCGCATCATTTTCAAACACCGTATGTGATTGTGATTGATATACCGTGTTTGAAAATGATGCGGAATACATCGAAACACGTGTCACAGTAGATTTTAAGTAAAACATTAACTAAAAATATTATCCGGTATCTGGTTGGATAGTAACATGGTATCCGGTCTGATATTCTCATATTCGGTGTGATATTGACATATTATCCGGTATCTGGTCAGATATTAACATATTACCCGGTATCCGGTTGGATAGTAAATCAACCCCAGATACCATATGGTTACCGGATATCCGCGTCATCTCTAATATAGATTGACTGTCAAGAAAATATAAAATGGCTCCTGCCCGGTGTTGCCCTCGTCCCTCACTTGTCCTTCCTTCTTCACTCTATGTATAGAAAGTAAGTGGCTCCCTTTCATCTGGGTTCTGCATCCCAGCAGAGGCGCTGAACAGGGTTGCGCGATATCACTAATGATGTCTCTTGATACGCAGGTGTAAGTGGCTCAATATTTCGTCCCTAGAGGCGCTGAACAGGGTCGCGCGATGTCACTAATGGCTTCTCTTGATAGGCGGCGGCGCCATCGAGATGGAGCTGTCCAAGGGGCTGCGGGAGCACTCGCGCTCGGTGGCGGGCAAGCAGCAGCTGGTGCTGGCGGCCGTGGCGCGCGCGCTTGAGGCCGTGCCGCGCCAGCTGTGCGACAACGCCGGCCTGGACGCCACCAACACGCTCAACAAGCTGCGCCAGCGGCACCACCAGCCCGGTAGGCCAGCAAACACTAACTCACAACCTGACCGCAACCACCCAGACTTGTATACTCTACCTACATAGATATATTTTTTAAAGTCATTACAACATACAGTTTCCATAGATATTTTTAAAATGCATAGAAAAAGTCATTTCAATGTACCATTTCCATAGCTGTTTCCAACCCATCGGCCTACCTGCCGCCAAACGTTGGCGGTAGGTATGTTTTTTTTGTCTGCCTCCGTAGTGCAATGGTCGGCACGCTCGGCTGCCGTTCTGGAGGTCCCGGGTTCAATTCCCAGGGGGGGGTTAAATAAATATAAGTGATTTTTTCACTGTAATATTTATTCAATATTACCCTGGACTGGTACCTTTCCTTCATGTGTTAACAATCAAGATAACACTGCGTTTATATGAAGCAGTGCCCTATGCACCATTGGGGTGCGGATAAGGGTTTGAATGAATCTTATTTCTTTAATGTTTTCCAACATATTTTGTACGTCATATGACCTTAGAGCCTTACACACATATTCCTCAAGACTTGGGAAAAAGGCGAAATGAGTAGCTGTGCCTACGCAACATTTACATCTCCTGTCTTCTTCTTCTTCTCCTTCTTCTTCTTCTTCTTCCTTTGGCGCTGACAGAATCCTTTGTGTCTCTCAGGCGGCGAATGGTTTGGCGTCGACATTGAGAGAGAGGACATCTCCGACAACATGAAGGAGTGCGTCTGGGAGCCGGTGGCCATAAAACTGAACGTCCTCACCTCCGCTTGCGAAGCCGCCTGTCTGGTGAGTGCCTAGATTCAAAATCACCCAACTCCCACTTTTAAAAATTTTTTTTTTGCTTATAAATACAATTTGTCCGCCTCCGTAGTGTAATGGTCAGCACGCTCGGCTACCGTTCTGGAGGTCCCGGGTTCGATTCCCAGGGGGGTAAAATAAATATTAGTGATTTTTTCACTGTCATATTTATTCAATATTACCCTGAACTGGTACCTGAAGCGGAGGGCTGATCACCTTTCCTTTATGTGCAAACGATCAAGATAACACTGCGTTTATATGACGCAGTGCCCTATGCACCATTGGGGTGCGGATAAGGGTTTTATTATTATTATTATAAATACAGGGGTATGGGATTTGTACACAATCACTGTAGTGCTTTCAAATACATATATATTATGTGTGAGAAAAGAAATAGGTTTGAGCAGCGTTCAGCCGCTATACATACTAATATAAAACAGTTTCTGCTCAATACAAAGCTTCTTTTCATCTCACCAATAGATGTCTCTAGTGAGGTTCTAGTGATTCAAGAACAATGTTTCTAAATTGGTTCATATATATATAGAACTTCCAAGAATTTGAGTGGCGTGGTTGTCAATAATGGGTAGAATTGGTGAATGTTACGCGTGTGAAAAATATTAAGTATATTTAAAAAAATAATCAAACAATACATTTTCTTCAAAATGCAAAAACAACGCTTTCTGCCCTGTAGCGGGTAAATATTAAGTTAAAAATATGCCGCTTTTGCTGGGATATATGTAGTACGTTTTCTGGGCATTCCGAAAACATGCTTGGCTGAAAATTGACGATTTTTGATTTATGACGTTCTTGAAAGGAGTGAGCGATATATATAAATTTTTTTGTAGAATTTAATTCCTTCATTTTCGCGTTCCGTCGATAAAACAGAGTGCGACAGAAAAAAATCAAGATGGCTGCTACGCCATTTTTGAGAATGACTCAATAAAGCTGTGTTATTTCCTTGTTTTACATAGAAACAAAAAAATTTTGAGTCTTATATTAAAACGCATATTAATGTTTGTATTTTTTCTCTCCTCCAGATCCTTTCCGTCGACGAGACCGTCAAAAACGTGAAAGCTGAGGGCGGCGGCCCTCCGCAGATGCCCGGCCGCGGCATGGGCAGGCCCATGATGGGCTAGGCAGCCCTAACCTTACCACACATAGACGTTATCCAACCAATCACGTCGCTTCATTATTCCTGCGCTTTATTATCCCCGTCTAGACGACCAAACCCCCGGGGAAAATGATGAATGTCATTTTTTATATCACGCTTTGTTTATCGAATAAACCTTCTTCTTTTAACCCTTATCCGCACCTGATGGTGCATAGGGCACTGCATCGTATTGACTGATGAATAATGAATGTAATTTTTTATCATGCTTTGTTTATCAAATATATCTTCTTCTTTTAACCCTTATCCGCACCCGATGTTGCATAGGGCACTGCATCGTATTGACGCAGTGCTGTCCCGATTGATTGCTTACATGAAGGCGAGGTGATCACTCCTGCGCTCCAGGGTGATATTAAATAAATATATAAGTATAAAATCACTAATATTTGTTTTCATCCCCTTCCACCCCTCGGGAATCGAACCCGGGACCTCCAGCACGGTAGCTAGACACGCTTACCATGGCACCACGGAGGCGGACAAATATGTATATATATATATATATATATATATATATATATATATATATATATATATATATATATATATATATATATATTGTTTTCACATCACTCATCTAATTTAATTTTTAGTATTATTTTAGTATTTTTTTTTAATTATTACGATAGACAAAATTGTATAACTGTCCTATCCATTGCTTAGTTATGCCCTTACCTCTTTGGCAAGTTTTAGGTATATATAGCTAGCTATATATATTTATATATATATATATATATATATATATATATATATATATATATATATATATATTTAAATTTTGGTTTGATTTCACACTAGTCAGACAGTGCTACATCAAAATTCACACTCCTCGTGTTAAAATATGTATTTTTTTATATTATGTCACAATCTCATATGTATTCATATATGTGTAATACTAAAAATGTAATAAATTTATTATTAAACTAATTTGTCTGTTGTTATTTCTTATACATTTACTTCTTTGTGTTAATTTCTTATACATTTACTTCTTTGTGTTAATTTCTTATACATTTCCTCCTTTGTGTTAATTTGATATATTTACTTCTTTATGTTTGCTTCTTGGACATTTACTTCTTTGTGTTTATTTTTTATACATTCAATTTTATTCATTAATTTTTCATAATTTTCCTTCGTTGTTTTCATTCTTGTATATTTATTTATAATTTCTTGTACATTTGCTTCATTACGTTAATTTCTTGTACATTTACTGCTTTGATTTCATTTCTTATACATTTACTTCATTGTTTAATTTCTTATACATTTACTTCTTTGTGTTAAATTTTTTGTACATTTAATTCTTTGTGTTAATTTCTTATACATTTACTTCTTTGTGTTAATTTTTTGTACATTTACTTTGTGTTAATTTCTTATACATTTACTTCTTTGAATTAATTTCTTATACATTTGCTTCTTTGAATTAATTTCTTATACATTTAATTTTTTGTCTCAATTTCTTATATTTTAATTTCTTATACATTTACCTCTTTGTATTAATTTCTTGTACATTTACTTTTTTGTATTAATTTCTTATATATTTACTTATTTGTGTTTATTTCTTGCAATACATGGCAAAGAACACCACTGCCACATGGAAAAGCAAATGGAGGAGAAAAGATGGCAGGAATGGCTAAGGCACTCGGATTTGCACATTCCTTGCATGTACAATCTTGTACAAGGAGCATTATTACGAAAATTGTAATAAAAACACATTAGGCAGTTCTCGCAATTTCTGGGCTTTGCTCAATTAAAATAACATGTTAGCTTGATTCGGAATGAGCCGTAAAAATATATACTTCTTTGCTTTTAGGATACTGGTGATCAAGATTACACCGCATCGATTTGATGCCGTGCCTTGTGCACCTATTTTGCATTGCATTTATTATTTACCTTGTTTATTATATTCAAGGCTTATAGGTCATTTGGTGGATTTTTTGTTTCTTCTAGCTAAAAACGTGTTTTTATTTATTGTAACTGCAGACAGTTGGTAGAATTCCATATTGAATTGTTGGGTAATGTATCCAAAATTATACAAGGTTTATTGGATTAAATTCTACATTTATTTATGTATATGTTAATACGTGACGCGTTTGCTCTTACTAAGACATTATCAAACACTCTGTTTGTGTTTGATAATGTCTTAATAAGAGGAAACGCGTCACGTATTAACTTTTTAACCGCGTTAACTTTGTTCCTAAGACACGCCCGTGCGCGGCGGTATTTCGCCGTTTTTTAAATGATTACTTTTATCATGTATTTAGTTAAGAAACGATTTATTTTCCTAAACAAAAACGTTCAATGGGATTCATTGTGCCTTTTTGGTACTCTATAGTACACGTGTGTCACATTATTCTTGAAATATATCGTAATATAAACAAATAAGATCGTAACATAAATAAATCAAAGCACGCATCGTGTGTCACTCTTACCCACTGGCGATGCGTAGCGTCGAGAGTGAGACAGATATAGGGCATGATTATGGCGCGGACTAATTACCGACCGCAAGAAAAATCAGGGATCTGTTCTTTTATTTATCCTTGTGATGTTACAAATTATTAGTCAGATATTTCAACAGATGTCATAAGGCCAAGGATTGACGTATTATTTTATCCAAAGTTCCACACCATGAAGAAATCCCTCTAAGGTAAACTGAGGTTGGAAACTTGGAGCAATGTAAAAACACAAACGCTTATGTCAGCCGCGTATGAGGCATGTTTTGTTAAAATACATACGGTTATGCGAGCCGCGTGGATCCGGTTAATTTTGGATATATTACCCAACAATTCAACATGTTTTTATTTGAAACTGTGTTGGGACAGGAGGGATAATCTAGTGTGGGCCAGTCGGGAACTTGTCAGCATTTGCTCATTGCTGGGAGGAAACCACAAAGAACTGCTCAGGAGAAGCCGTTCACAGAGACTGCTGACTGTCCTCAGCAGGCCTCCCGTTCCACTAGAAGAGGGTTGGGCAATTTGTGTCCTAGCTTGGTTTATGGTAGCAATGTCCTTAGCTAGTTTTATCATGTCGCTCACTCCTTTCAAGAACATCATAAATCAAAAAACTCGATTTTTCAGGAGATCGTTTTTAAAGTTAAAGAATATAGTAAAATGTATTAAAAATAAATATCAAGCCACTTATTGAACTTTTTACTGCGCTACAGATCTTTTTAGGTATAACCTGAATGTATTTTCTCCATTTGAAAAATATTTACTATATTTAAAAAAATAATTAAACAATACCATTTCTTCAAAATGCGAAAACAACACTTTCTGCCCTGTAGCGGGTAAATATTAAGTTAAAAATACGCCGCTTTCGCCGGGATATAGTACATTTTCTGGGAATTACGAAAATATGCACAACTGAAAATTGACGATTTTTGATATATGTACGTTGTTGAAAGGAGTGAGCGATATGCTACCACCTCTTGAACTAATACAGATAGGTCATAGGTCAAATACTGTTGTATTTGACATTAGGAAGACGTACAGAGTCACGTTCAGCGTTCTATTCATCGCATTACTGCTCGATAACTGTTATAAATGGATGGCTTCCAAAATCAGGTATGGAATAAAACACTAGTTTAAAAAAAACATTTATTTTTAATAAAAATCTTACATTATTGGTACATAAAGAAAATTTGATGGGAAATTTATTTTTATAATTTATATTTGAAGCACTAACTTTGTGATTTTCCATTTTTTTATTAAAATGTAACTTTGTTTTAAACTCACTATAAATATTTTATTATAACTTAATTATAATGTCTACCGGCTTCCAAGCTAACCGGTAGACATTATAATCAAGTTATAATAAAATATTTATAGTGATTTTACATTTTAGTTACATTTTAACTATAATTTATTTTTAAATGAAAATTATTTTTTAGCAGGTCTATTATATAAAGTACAGCAAAAATTCAATATTTAACAAACTTTGGATAAAATGGAAAAAAATCTGAAAAATGTAAAAAAAAAAAAAAAATTAAATAAACATGTATACAGTTCGTAAATTGTAAGAAAAAATATCTATGAAAATAGTATACGATGACCTTTAATTTTTTTTTAAATCTTTGAAAATAGCATATTGAAATGACTTTTCTTTGCGTTAAAAAGATACCTTTGAAAATAGTACGTTTCAATGACTTTTTTCTATGCTTTTAAAAAATACCTATGAAAATAGTATGTTCCAATGACTTTTTTCTATGCTTTAACAAAATACCTATGAAAATAGTACGTTTCAATGACTTTTTTCTATGCTTTAAAAAAATACGTACGAAAATAGTACGTTCCAATGACCTTTTTATATGCTTTAACAAAATACCTATGAAAATAGTACGTTTTAATGACTTTTTTCTATGCTTTAACAAAATACCTATGAAAATAGTATGTTCCAATGACTTTTTTCTATGCTTTAACAAAATACCTATGAAAATAGTATGTTCCAATGACTTTTCTATGCTTTAACAAAATACCTTTGAAAATAGTATGTTCCAATGACCTTTTTCTATGCTTTAACAAAATACCTTTGAAAATAATATGTTCCAATGACTTTTTTCTATGCTTTAAAAAAATACCTATGAAAATAGTACGTTTCAATGACTTTTTTCTATGCATTAAAAAAACACTTAATTACTTTAAAACTAATTAATTTCTATTTCGTACGAAAGTGAACTTAAAATCTATAAACGAATAACAAAATTTGGAAATTATATCTAACTGCTATATATTTTTTACCAAATTTGAAATTTTGGAACAGGTATATATATGGATGGAAAGGAGAGCGACTGCTTGGTACAGAGTATATGGCGCACTGAAATTGCTTGAGGCAAACTAAAGAAATCTAATTTAGGTGTGCACAACGGAGTCCTGGTGCCAACTCTAATACATGGAGTAGGATGAAGGTATATATTGACTTAGTAAAAATGACAATCGTCCGCCTCTGTAGTGTAATGGTCAGCACGCTCGGCCGCCGTTCTGGAGGTCCCGGGTTCGATTCCCAGGGGGGTCAAATAAATATAAGTGATTTTTTCACTCTAATATTTATTCCATATTACCCTGGACCGGAGCGGAGGGCTGATCACCTTTCCTTCGTGTGTAAACGATCAATATAACACTGTGTTCATATGTATGAAGCAGTGCCCTATGCACCATTGGGGTGCGGATAAGGGTTTTATTATTATTATTATTATTAAAAATGACAAACTGCATTGACGTTTATTTTGTTCCCAAGCAAAAGTGACTTAAATGGTCCTCCTGAACATTTAACGTTTTGTTAGTTGGTCACTTTCTCCTGTACGACTACGATATATTCTTTATAAAAATGGGCGTGTAAAGACGTGCGGCTCCTAGCGTTGCCGGACGCTGACTGACTTCTGTGTTTGCGAGTAAGGCCTTAAGAGATGTGTATTATAACCGTGCGGGCATGTGGAACGGATGAGTATGGAGAGAACTTAGTTGGAAATGGAAGCAGAGGAAGACCGAGGAAAGTTTGGCATGATACACTGTGCTGGCTACTGAACACTAGAACGACAGAGCTTTTGCAATAATAAACATGAAAACGGTAGCCAACGCTGGCACTAATGGTTTGATGCTGCTGGATCCTGAACAGGAGTCTGTGTGCTTGTGCAGTTCTATGTAGTTCTTGACGTATTCATTCTCCGACGACTTGGTGGCCACCCCGATAGTAGAATCCTGAAACAGATCAAAATATGAACAAGGATTTTGACACACTAACAATATTGTGATTGATGACAGTTCTGAGACCATTGCATATATCGCTCACTCCTTTCAACAACGTCATATATCAAAAAAACTTGATTTTCAGGAGATCGTTTTTAATGTTTAAAAATAGAATAAAATGTATTAAAAATAAACATCAAGCCACTTATTGAACTTTTTACTGTGCAACAGATCTTTTAACACACTGTAGGCGGGCGCTTTGAACAATAGACTCTAGCCTATAGCGGACGTTTTTCGCGATTAGCGCAAAAATATATCGCTTTCTTAAAATTGACAATTTCTAAACCAAATAATATTTTCGATTGAAATTTTCAAAGAAATCATTTATAAGATTTGATCATCAAAAATAAATTATAATCATAATTTTTAATTAAGTATTCCGTATTTCACAATGTTAGAAGCATTGTAAACTCTAAAAATAGTATTCCCCTCCGAGGTATCATTCCCTCATCATCATCTTCTAAAGGCAGCGCCTTGTTGTGTCAGCCACTTGTCTCTGTCAGTCGCCATCCTCTTGAGCTGCGAATAGCAGGAGACGTCCATGAGCCGCTTCAAATCCTGGAAGTATGAAGTTCTTGGGCGGCCTCTTGTTCGTTTTCCCAAGATTCTTCCTTCGAAGATGTTGCTAAGAAAGGTGCTATGTCTAATTGAGTGCCCTATTAGCTTGGCCTTCCTCTTCAAAATATGATTTATAAGCTCTCTTCTTTCTTTTACGTCCTGCAACACCTTTTCGTTGGACTTCCTTACGACCCATGATGTCTTGGTCATCTTCCTCCAAACCCACATCTCAAATGCTTCAAGCCGGTCTTTTTCGTACTTTTGGATGGTCCAGGTTTCACACCCATACAACAAAACACTCCAAACAAAAGCCATTCCCTATACAATGCTAATATATTCAAATAATAAAATACCAAACAGTAAACAAAACAGTGCGAGCGGCATACCGCTTTCATAAAAAATAGTTTAATACGTGAAATGACTCAAACTAAACTGGAGATTGAGATCGCATAAAAACTCTTGATTTCTGGCGATGCCTTTACAAGCGACACACTAGCCAATCCGGACAAGGCATCTCAAATAACGTCAGCAGACTGTCGCCTAGCACCCGGGTAGCAGATTACCCTTCAACGCGTTTTATTTCACGCTGATAACAAACCCGTATATTGCCGTTTCCCGCCGATAACCGACAGTCGACAAAAACGGCATTTGCCGTGTCCCGCAGTTGACCGACAGTTCGCGAAAAACGGCAAATGCCGTGTCCCGCCGACTACGTGTTAAGGTAAAACCTGAATATTTTTTCTCTATTTGAAAAATATTTAGTATAATTAAAAAAATAATTAAACAATACCTTTCTTTCAAAATGCAAAAACAATACGGGTAAATATTAAGTTAAAAATATGCCGCTTTTGCTGGGATAAAGTACATTTTCTGGGCATTCATAAAACATGCACATGTAATACAAGAAAGTATTGGATAGTTTTTATCTGGTTGAGTCGGAAGTCGCAAGTGGTGTTAGTCTAGATCCTTGGTCGTCAAACTGCGGCCCGCGGGCCGCATGCGGCCTGCGGCTGATATTTTGATAGATTAAATATAATTTTATAAACTACGTATAAAAATTACATAAAAAATATGTTTGTAGTTCTAATAAAAATCTTGAATAATTAACTGTTTTTTCTTTCTTTTTTTTATCAGGGACGATACAGATATCTTTATCCATATCCAAATCTTTCGGATATCCGAAATAAATAAAAAATATCCGTATCCGAATTCGATATAAAAAATGATTCGGATAATTGCGGATGTTACTCCAAATTACATATTCAATTGACATGACCCGATATTAATATTTGTTTTGAGTTAACCGGATCCACGCAGCTCGCATAAGCGTATGTGTTTTAACAAGACATGCCCCATACGCGGCTGACATAAGCGTTTGTGTTTTCACTTTGCTCCAAGTTTCCAACCTCAGTTCAACTTGGAGGGATTTTTTCATGGTGTGGAACTTTGGATAAAATAATACGTCAATCCTCGGCCTTATGACATCTGTTGAAATATCTGACTAATAATTTGTAACATCACAAGGATAAATAAAACAACAGATCCCTGATTTTTCTTGCGGTCGGTAATTAGTCCGCGCCATAATCATGCCCTATATCTGTCTCACTCTCGACGCTACGCATCGCCAGTGGGTAAGAGTGACACACGATGCGTGCTTTGATTTATTTATGTTACGATCTAATTTGTTTATATTACGATATATTTCAAGAATAATGTGACACACGTGTATTATAGAGTACCAAAAAGGCACAATGAATCCCATTGAACGTTTTTGTTTAGGAAAATAAATCGTTTCATAACTAAATACATGATAAAAGTAATCATTTAAAAAACGGCGAAATACAGCCGCGCACGAGCGTCTCTTAGGAACAAAATTAACACGTTTAAAAGGTTAAGGCAGAGATTATCTTTGACTGTTTTAGCACTGCGACTAACTTTATTTTTACAATATTTTAAGTAATTAAAATCTCGATAGAGACAAAGAATATTTTAAATTGATTTCAGGGAATAGCATCAAGTGGCCACTTAAACCAGCCAATGACAGGTCATAAGCCCTGTAAATGCCTAGGTAGGGGTAGGGGTTAGCTAGGAGTATGTATAGGAGCTTCGAGCTGGAAGCTAGCGTGTAACAGTCGGCTATCGTACATAATACCCAATTCATAAGTGTGCGGCCCGCAGTGATACCTCACATTGTCCCATGTGGCCCTTGACCAGAAAAGTGTGACGACTGCTAGTCTAGATGGATCTAGGAAATGGTCTCCATACCTTGAAGAGTAGATCCTTGGTCCCGTTGAACGGAGAGAAGATCTGGAAGTTGATGAGGGAGACGGTTCCGGCGTTGTAGCCGAACCAGGTGTCCAGCTCCTGGATGAGCAGCTGAAGGCTCAGCATGTCGGCATAGTCCCTAGGGGTAAATAGGATAAAAATTTATAAAAATAGTACGTTGCATGACTTTTTTCTATGCTTTGATTAAGTATCTATGATAACAGTACGTTGCAATGACTTTTTCTATTCTCTCTAACGCTTATCCGCACCCAATGGTGCATAGGGCACTGCATCATATAAACGCAGTGTTATCTTGATCGATGAAGGAAAGGTGATCAGCTCTCTGCTTCAGGCACCAGTCCAGGGTAATAATGAATAAATATAAGAGTGAAAAAAATATATATGTATATATATATATATATATATATATATATATATATATATATATTAAATAATAATAATAAAACCCTTATCCGCACCCCAATGGTGCATAGGGCACTGCGTCATATAAACGCAGTGTTATCTTGATGGTTTACACATGAAGGAAAGGTGATCAGCCCTCCGCTTCAGGTACCAGTCCAGGGTAATATTGAATAAATATGACAGTGAAAAAATCACTTATATTTATTTTACCCCCCTTGGGAATCGAACCCGGGACCTCCAGAACGGTAGCCGATATATATATATATATATATATATATATATATATATATATATATATATATATATATATATATATATATATATATATATATATATATTTATATTTGTCCGCCTCCGTAGTGTAATGGTCAGCACGCTCGGCTGCCGTTCTGGAGGTCCCGGGCTCGATTCCCAGGGGGGGTCAAATAAATATAAGTGATTTTTTCACTGTAATATTTATTCAATATTACCCTGGACTGGTACCTGAAGCGGAGGGCTGATCACCTTTCCTTCATGTGTAAACGATCAAGATAACACTGCGTTATATGACGCAGTGCCCTATGCACCATTGGGGTGCGGATAAGGGTTTTATTATTATATATATATATTATTATTATATATATATATATATATATATATATATATATATATATATATATATATATATATATAAACTAGTCGTGTATTTTCAAATGAAACTCACTAAGGGTTAGTTTCTGGTCGCCCAAAATTAAAAAAGAAAAATCTAGGTAGACAGTTACAATCCAATTGGAAAAAAAATGATTTGTACTCTGTTCCACATACTGTTGTAATAGATACGAGTGACAAAAATGTAAGCTTGCATTTTAAATAAATAATACTAATGATGAAAAAAATGTGGAATAACATCCGGGACCTAAGAGGAAAAAATGTCCAATGGGATTCCACATTTCATCAGTAAGGGTTAAATGGTTTATTACGAGTGAAAAAAAAATCTTTGTTTTGTCTCTAAGGGCATCACCAATTAACACTGTGTGGATGAGGCGCAGTGCCCTTTGCGCCATTGGGTCAGAAGAAGTATAGATGAATGAATATGGAATACCTCCGAGCTACCACTTCTCCATCTATAGTCACGGACAGAGCGCAGTTCTCGTCCACATCGAAGCCCGGGTTGACGGCCAGAGAGTTGTTCCTGCACAACACCCGGAAGTCGTTAGGATTCAGATTGAGAGCTAGCGCCTTTTCTAAAAAGAGACAATAACGACTGTAAATTGCGGGTCGGTGAGTTGACAGGACGATTGATCGATAAAAGTTTCATTCATAATATTTTAAGTGTGCCCAAATCATGGATTATAATCACATACTTGAGAAACGCTAGAAAATATCATTTATTTATTACAAATCGCTCACTCCTTTCAAGAACGTCATAAATAAAAAATTGTCAATTTTCAGTTGTGCATGTTTTCGGAATGCCCAGAAAATGTACTATATCTCAGCAAAAGCGGCATATTTTTAACTTAATATTCACCCGCTACAGGGCAGAAAATGTTGTTTTTGCATTTTGAAGAAAAGGCATTGTTTACTTTTTTTTTTACATATATTAAATATTTTTCAAATGGAGAAAAAACCTTCAGGTTTGACCTAAAAATATCTGTTGCACAGTAAAAAGTTCAATAAGTGGCTTGATATTTATTTTTAATACATTGTATTATATTTTTAAACTTTAAAAACGTTCTCCTGAAAAATCAAGATATGACGTTCTTGAAAGGAGTGAGCGATATGTACTTTTAATTTATTATTATTAAAATAACATTTATTTGTTATTATTCTTCTTCGTCTATGTCTTGAAATATAAAAAAAAAATAATTGGAGATAATCCAGATTTGTAGTTGATTTGTATTTGGACACACTCAAAATGTTGTAAAAGTCCAGTGTAGGAACAGCAAGTTCGGGTCAAGTGATGAGGAAAGCAGCAGACAGAAGAGGTAACAGGCCCCCAGGAAGACCACCTAAACGATGGAGAGACAGCTGGACTTCCACCTCCCAGGAGCAGATGAAGTCCAGTCTGAAGGAGAAGAAGTCCAGTCTACATACCTTTAAGATATTGTCCTTCGAGGAAGGCAGCATGAGAATCAAACTGTGCCAGACATCGGAGAGCTCCGGTAGTTCCATAATACTGGTTGGATGGGTCTGCTGGACATTCTAGAATGATAGACAAGGAAAAGTATGTTAAAATACAGTTGGCAATCATCGTGTCCCTGCAGCGGAGCCAGGATATACGCGGAGTTGCCGAGCCAGGATATACGCCTTCTTCCTACGCTGCGTTTACCTTCCACGCCGCCTTGTAATATAATACCTATTACTCGCTATTTCTCTCCCCTCATACAACGGCCCGAGTACTCCACGGTTGGCAATCATCGTGTCAGTCTGCAGCCGCTCTGAGCAGCGCCCCAGTGCTGCAGCGGAGCCAGGATATACGCGGAGTTGCCGAGCCAGGATATACGCCTTCTTCCTACGCTGCGTTTACCTTCCACGCCGCCTTGTAATATAATACCTATTACTTGCTATTTCTCTCCCCTCATACAACGGCCCGAGTACTCCACGCTGAAGGTTGGCAATCATCGTGTCAGTCTGCAGCCGCTCTGAGCAGCGCCCCAGTGCTGCAGCGGAGCCAGGATATACGCGGAGTTGCCGAGCCAGGATATACGCCTTCTTCCTACGCTGCGTTTACCTTCCACGCCGCCTTGTAATATAATACCTATTACTTGCTATTTCTCTCCCCTCATACAACGGCCCGAGTACTCCACGCTGAAGGTTGGCAATCATCGTGTCAGTCTGCAGCCGCTCTGAGCAGCGCCCCAGTGCTGCAGCGGAGTCAGGATATACGCCTTCTTCCTACGCTGCGTTTACGTTCCACGCCGCCTTGTAATATAATACCTATTACTCGCTATTTCTCTCCCCTCATACAACGGCCCGAGTACTCCACGCTGAAGGTTGGCAATCATCGTGTCAGTCTGCAGCCGCTCTGAGCAGCGCCCCAGTGCTGCAGCGGAGTCAGGATATACGCCTTCTTCCTACGCTGCGTTTACGTTCCACGCCGCCTTGTAATATAATACCTACTTCTCGCTACTTCTTTCCCCTCATACAACAATCTTGAAGAATGTGTTGTTACCGTCTTCCAAGATGGCGCTGACGACGCCTTGCTCGTTGCCCCCGCGGGGGGTGAAGCCCCGGCAGCCGTCGCAGAGGCGCGCGGGGTCCACCACCTTGGAGGGGAAGTGCGCTGGGTCGTTGGCCCCCGGAGCGCAGGCGCCCCCGAAGAACAGGGCGACCTCGTTGGCATAGTCGCACTCCTTGGAGTCAATCACCTTCCGGTCGCGGGCCGCGCGGACGAACGCTGCCCAGGCTGAAAACGATGAATAATCCTTAATTTTATTGTATTATTTATTATTATTCTTCTTCTTCCTCTAACCCTTATCCGCACCCCATGGTGCATAGGGCACTGCATCATATAAACACAGTTTTATCTTGATCGTGTACCCATGAAGGAAAGGTGATCAGCCCTCCGCTTCAGGTACCAGTCCAGGGTAATATTTAATAATTATTTTACTGAAAAAAATCACTTATATTTATTTGCCCCCCCCCCCACTGAAAATCGAACCCAGGACCTCCAGTACGGCAGTTCAGCGTGCTGACCATCGCACTACGGAGGCGGACAGCATTATTCATCAAGTTCCAATTCAAATTGAGAAGTGCAAATTTAAAAAATTAAAAATGATCAGAATCGACACTAAAATCACTGTCATCAGATTCGGCAGTGACGGCAACTCGGGGATTATTGGACAACCCTGAGCGCCATCAGTTGTTCCGACGACAAAGCTCTCTTTAATTTACGTTTAAAGTGGTAAAAACAAATTCTGTTTCAATTCTAAGTATGCAAAAATATTCTCAATAGATGTCACTATGCGTTTTATTTGTACATTTTAAATAATTGATTTTTTTTAGTAAAGCCCGTTTAAGACGGCGCGTCTTAAAACGTAATTTTTGTATGATTGGCGCTCCGTTCACAGAAAATTATGCTTCTTAAAACGCTTTTGGCAGTTAACCGGTTAAGTACGTGTGGGACCTATATAGGACACAGCATTAGGGAATGATCATCTCACCTATTCCGCCATACTCCGGGAAGCAGGCGTTCTTGTCCCTCAAGTTCTCGAAGCGCGTCACGTCCTTGCCTTCCTTCACCAGTCCCAGCACGCGCGACGTAAGAGCGCGAGTCGTCTGCGTGTACACCACCGCGCTCACCTCATAGTATCTGCAAGAGTAGTCACAGATGAGCTCTATGGAGTCAGTCCCTATTCCTGACAGATCCTATACCTAATAGTCCCTATATAGATCTCCATGGGTCTGATTGGAAACCAAGAGTTTCTATAGCGGACCTGGGAATGCAGCGGGAGCATTCATAGCCTCTACCCCTCGCACTTCCTATTCCCGATATCTCTATCCCTGGCGGATAGTCCAGGACTTCTTCCAGTTGATTCCCGTCCATTTGATAGGGATTGTCAGCAATAGGGACTGTCAGGGATAGAAACTGTCAGAGATAGGGACTAGCAGAGATGGAAACTGTCAGAAATAGGGACTATCAAGGATTTGAACTGTCAAAGGTAGTGACTATCACGGGTGAGGTGTGTCAAGATAGGGAGTATCAGCGATAGGGTCTGTCAGGAATAGGGACCTAAAGGATAGGTCTCTCTAGGGATTACCAGGGATAGTGACTATCGTTTTTTCGTGTATCGGTTTCGAAGCGTACCCGTCTCTTCATCAGGACAAACACTACCACAGCATGCAAACAATACTAGCCATCACAACCACAACACTATTTACTCTATTAACCTGTTAACCGGGCGGGTCGCATAAATACGTCAAACGTAAACAATATCGGGTACGGGAAGGACATATGAATACGTCCTTGAAATATATGTTTATTATATTATATATATGGACGTATATTTTTGGAACAAAAAAGTTATTAGTCATCCATACATGTCTCGACATGAATTTAAGACTTGGAGTGAATCAGTATTCGCGCCCGTTACAAGTTGCGGAATTGGACAGCGGACCACCCGGTTAACAGGTTAATTCAATTCAATTAAATTCAATTCTTTTTAATAGATTTATATTATCCACTGACACTTGGTGATGGAATTGCATTTTTAATTTATTATTAGATTAAAACCAATATTTTTAGCTTTTCTACTTTTTTATTTGACCAGCGACCGGGTTTCGTCGTTACCGACATCATCAGACCAGTCTGATGATGTCGGTAACGACGAAACCCGGTCGCTGGTCAAATAAAAAAGTGGAAAAGCTAAAAATATTGGTTTTAATCTAATAATAAATTAAATTCAATTCAATTTATTCAACAACAAAAAAATAATATATACATAATTCAGGGCGTATATATTAAAAGTAAGCAAGAAGACTTAAAGGTGTAGAAGAATCCCGCTTCGGAAAACTCCTTCGGACACATGGAACAGGTCAATATCCAATGTGATATTGTTCAACATAGTGGTGGCTCTTCCTACAGGCATAACCATCGGCAGGTTGGTCCTGTGTATAGGAATGGGAAACAATCTATGTCGACGCTGTCTTAGGTAACTATCGGGAACATACATACGGGAATAATATTGAGAGTACTAAGGTCAGGTTACCTGCGCGCCAGGTAGCCCAGGTTGGTGTCTATGCCTACGAAGTCGGCGCGCTTGTCCTTGACCTGCTTGAGGCAGTCGAGGTGCGACGAGCCCGCCACGCAGGCCAGCTCGGGCGTGAGCCCCGCCGAGAGCGCGGCGCGGCGCACCCACTCGCACTTGCGGCCCTCCTCCGCGCTCACCACGCACCAGCGCGACGCCTTGCGGCACGCCGTGCTGTCGCTCGCAGGCAGCGGGCGACCTGGAACATTCATTTATTGATATGATTCGCTTAAAGGGGAGGTCATCTAGGTTTGTCCGACGGGGAGTCCGACGCATGAATGAACTTCTCAAAGAATTGGTTAAGAATAATGTCAATTCTTCTAACTCTTATTCGCACCCAATGGTGCATAGGGCTCTGCATCGCATTGTCGCAAATGAATCTTTTTGTAAAGGTGATTGTTTTACAAGGAGGGTCATCGAGGTTTCTCCCACGGGTAGTCCGACGTATGAATGAAGTTCTTGAAGAAATTATTAAAAATCATGTCAATTTTTCTTCTTACCCTTGCCCCCACCCATTGGTACAAACGGCACTATGTCTTACCCACGCAGTGTTATTTTGTGATTGATAACTCATGTTATGTTAGTGCTTTCATAAGCATGATCACCGTGGATCTTCCTCTAAAGGCCAAAGAAAGAGGAAGACCAAAGAATTCGTGGATGCTGCAGAAAAATAGCATGATCCCAAGGCATTCAATTCAATTCAATTCAATTCAATTTATTTAATAAAAAAATAATATGTACATTACAAACAATATTCAAGGCGTATATATTATAATAAAAGTAAGCAATAAGACTTAAAGGTGTAGAAGAATCCCGCTTCGGAAAACTCCTTCGGACACATGGAACAGATCAATATCCAATGTGATATTGTTCAACATAGCGGTAGCTCTTCCTACAGGCATAACCATCGGCAGGTTGGTCCTGTGTATAGGAATGTGAAACAATCTATGCCGACGCTGTCTTAGGTAACTATCGGGAACATACAGACCAATGCTCCGGATAATTTCAGGATTATCGATCATACCGCGCAACAATCGATAAAAATGCGTAATCAAATACACATTCCTTCTAGTCTCTAAACTATTGTAGCCAAGCATACCCTGGAGAAACTGGGCATGGCCTAGGTGACGTTGTCTAGGATAGAAGGACCTACAGCCTGAGGACGAGGAGAGCTGACCTCAACAGTCTACAAAGACGATGAGTGATATAGACAGAGCAGAGACAACAAGAAGACCAGCATCACCCCCCGCCATCTGCAGTTGACTATCCACAATGACGGGAGCTCAACAAGTTGCTCTCCAGCGCTACCATCACTCAGAGAGGCATCCTGCCCAACATCTTGGCCATGCTCCAGCCCAAGAAGACCGAGAAGAAGGCGCAATAATACGGCGGCTTCACTTTCCCCTCTTCAGACTCCGATTGACGACGTTTTTCATTATCATTTTCATATTATGTAAACAACAAAATCGTTGAACAGGTGATGAAATTCAATTATCTTGGAGTTGACATTTCGTCCGCCTTCGTAGTGTAATGGTCAGCACGCTCGGCTACCGTTCTGGAGGTCCCGGGTTCGATTCCCAAGGGGGGTAAAATAAATACAAGTGATTTTTTCACTGTAATATTTATTCAATATTACCATGGACTGGTACCTGAAGCGGAGGGCTGATCACCTTTCCTTCATGTGCAAACGATCAAGATAACAATGCGTTTATATGACACAGTGCCCTGTGCACCATTGGGGTGCGGATAAGGGTTTTATTTTTATAAATGACATTAGTAGCTACGGTGATTTATATGGTGAGAAAACAAGTCTGCAGTTATATACGGATGCCTCAGAAACTCGGTGTGGAGGAAACAAACACAAGAGAATAGAAAGTAAAATGAAAATATACAAAACATGTGTCGGACCAATAGCCACTTGTGGGATTGAGGCAAGAGCAGATACTTCCAGAACAAAATCTCCACTTGGAACTTCCGAGATGAAGACTCTCCGATCCATAACCGGAAACACATTGCGAGACCGAGTAAGGAATACCGACATCCGGAGCATGTGTAAGATGGAGGATATCGTGAGGTGGGGACGACAACGAAGGCGATACTGGAATGATCATGTAAACAGAATGTCAGACGACAGACTTCCACGTATCCCTGAAGGACGCAGACCCCCAGGCAGACCTCTGAAAAGATGGAAAGACAGGTGGGAGTCGACATCTCAAGAGCGAGATGCGGAGGCACAAACAGATCTCTAGGGTCTACAAAAAGAAGAAGAAGATTTTGATATTTTAATCTATATCTGTATAAGCGCCCTTGCGATAGTATTTTACGAAAATGGCGCTATGCCAATTATCCAAGATTAGTATTATTATGCCAGACAGTCCATAATAATACTAATCTTGGATAAATGTCCGTCTCCGTAGTGTAATAGTCAGCACGCTCGACTACTGTTCTGGAGGTCCCGGGTTCGATTCCCAGGGGGAGTAAAATAAAAATGAGTGATTTTTTCACTGTAATATTTATTCAATATTACCCTGGACTGGTACCTGAAGCGGAGGGCTGATCACCTTTCCTTCATGTGTGTTTACAAGGTCGTTTGATCAAGATAACACTGTGTTTATATGACGCAGTGCCCTATGCACCATTGGGATGCGGATAAGGGTTTTATTATTTTTATTATTAGTATTATTATTATATTATCAGGGAAATGGTAAACAAAGCATCTAAAATCTTGGTTTTGTGATTGGGGCAACAAGGGATTTTAAATCTATTGATGCATTGAAGTCCCTGTACGTTGACCTAATCAGAAGTCAGTTGGAACACGGCTCCACAGTCTGGTCTCCTCATTACGCTATACACGCTGACAGCGTACAGAGAGTACAACACAAGTTCCTTAGATACATTCATTTTACAACTAAATACATATACCCATTGTTGAGCTAGAATCTAACTGTTAGATTATAATTGCACAATGAAGAGGCTAAAATTGATAAAACCTTAGTGATAGAAGGGTAATTACTGATCTGGTCCTGTTATATAAAATCCTTACCAGCCCTGATCTCCTAAATTAAATAAAGCTTAGCGTGCGTCCAAGAGGAACTAGGCAAAAATCTGTATTGGCAGTATTAGTACAAAATGCAAACCGTGCCATGTTCTCTCCCATTCCGCAGCTTCACGCGTTAGCCAATGCTTTAGAAAGTATTATATATAAAGCCCTTATCCGCACCCCAATGGTGCATAGGGCACTGTGTCATATTAACGCAGTGTTATTTTGATCGTTTACACATGAAAGAAAGGTGATCAGCCCTCCGCTTCCGGTACCAGCCCTGGTAATATTGAATAAATATTACAGTGAAAAAATCACTTATATTTATTTTACCCCCCTTGGGAATCGAACCCGGGACCTCCAGAACGGTAGCCGAGCGTGCTGACCATTACACTACGGAGGCGGACTAAAAGAAAGTATAGATTTATTTAATATATTGTTATCCACCTTGAAGTGTGTACTTTCTCAGCATTTCTTCTCCATGTTATAATGGATAAATGTAAACGCTGTGTTTCAATCTCTCTCGCTGCTCGCTGATGGTGTGTGAAGGAGACGTGTATTGACCAGTGCTTACTATTTGTTATTTTATTATTATTTTATGTTTTATGACTACTTACTCTGTATGTATTATGTTAAAGGCTTTAGCCGTTCAATAAATAAATAAGTGTCTTTGTGTACCTGCTGTGACGTATTCGGTGAGAGGCTTCGGAGACGTCTGGTAGACCAAGATGTCGGAAATGTCTGAGAACATAATGGCGTCTAAGTTCTCGACCCAGGCACCCTTTATGTTGACACGGCCATTGGGCATCCAAGTTCTCAAATTAGCCAGTAGAGGTGCTGCGATCGAACTAAAAGGCAAACAAGTATTAACTCTAACCACTCTGTAGGCCAGACATTCTGGCCCGTATGATTCTAGTAGGCAGCTCCGTGGGCCACAATGTCTGGCCCGGCGCAGGTATAACTCTAATCACTGATTTTTCTGTCACCCGAGTATATTCTACCAACAAATATTTCAGATAAATACAGTTAATCTTAATTAACATGGTCATACGAATTGCCAGACAGGGTGTCCCAAAATTAGGGAACCAAAATATTTATTTTAATGGTTGAAAAACATCACATTTTTTTGATCGGAGTAGCTGATCAGTTATGAGAAAAAATGGTCAGAGTGGAAAAGGTTAACTTTAAACCTTTCCCGTTAGTATAATTTGTATTGCACTATATTCCATTTCTTGTAATATGTTTTTCATTGTTTGTGAACCATAAATTTAATTTTTTTAAAGTTACATATCCCTGATACTTTAAGTGCGTCCAATTTTTTTTTTTTTTAACTTCTCATCAAAGATGAAGAAGAATATGGAAGTCTGGGCATTTACGGGGCTGACGACCGTCATAGGCTGGTTTAAGTGATCACTTTACACACGTGTAACATTCGCCAATTCTACCCATTATTGACAACCACACTACTCAAATTCTACTTAATAAAAAGCTTCTTTACATCTCACCAATAGATGTCTCTAGTGAAGTTCTAGTGATTCAAGAACAAGGTTTCTAAATTGGTTCATATATATAGAACTTGAGTAGTGTGGTTATCAATAATGGGTAGAATTGGTGAATGTTACACGTGTGTAAAGTGATCACTTAAACCAGCCTATGACGGTCGTCAGCCCCGTAAATGCCCAGACTTCCATATTCTTCTTCATCTTTGATGCGATGTTAAAAAATAATATGAAAATAACTCCTGTAATATATCCTGGATATAATCCAGATTTTGTGAACAAGTATTTGGACACACTCAAAATGTTCCAAATTTTTGTTTACGGTGCTGGGTTTGTTCACATAGGAGATATTTATGTATTGATGCTACGTATCAATATATTGATACCACACAGTTGTAGCGCGCAGTTGTTAGAGTGGAATAAATAAAATGTCAAAATTAAGCATAAATAACACACGGTGACTTACTTTCTTGCAATGACTGCGGCCCACGGCTGGCGTACCCACGCGCAGGGCGCGCTGGAGGGGGGAGCATTACCGGTGAACGGAATCGTTGTACCATTTTCACACAGCAAGGCATAGTCGTATATCTCAGTCGCGTTATTCTAGGTCAAAAAACCAAAAGTTAGTTCAGTATACCTGCAGTCGGAATGGGTGCAGAGTGTAAGGGAGCACTGCCCGCAGAATGGAGGTCAGACTACTCCCTGAATGGTAGAACAGTGTACGGTAGATGTACCCGCAGTCGGAATGGGTGCAGAGTGTAAGGGAGCACTGCCCGCAGAATGGAGGTCAGACTACTCCCTGAATGGTAGAACAGTGTACGGTAGATGTACCCGCAGTCGGAATGGGTGCACAGTGTAAGGGAGCACTGCCCGCAGAATGGAGGTCAGACTACTCCCTGAATGGTAGAACAGTGTACGGTAGATGTACCCGCAGTCGGAATGGGTGCAGAGTGTAAGGGAGCACTGCCCGCAGAATGGAGGTCAGACTACTCCCCGAATGGTAGAACAGTGTACGGTAGATGTACCCGCAGTCGGAATGGGTGCAGAGTGTAAGGGAGCACTGCCCGCAGAATGGAGGTCAG
This sequence comes from Brachycentrus maculatus, assembly GCF_059751285.1. Classification (NCBI taxonomy): domain Eukaryota; kingdom Metazoa; phylum Arthropoda; class Insecta; order Trichoptera; family Brachycentridae; genus Brachycentrus; species Brachycentrus maculatus. Next base: position 1,015,947 of record NW_028280813.1, on the reverse strand, counting down.
ACTACTCCCTGAATGGTAGAACAGTGTACGGTAGATGTACCCGCAGTCGGAATGGGTGCACAGTGTAAGGGAGCACTGCCCGCAGAATGGAGGTCAGACTACTCCCTGAATGGTAGAACAGTGTACGGTAGATGTACCCGCAGTCGGAATGGGTGCACAGTGTAAGGGAGCACTGCCCGCAGAATGGAGGTCAGACTACTCCCTGAATGGTAGAACAGTGTACGGTAGATGTACCTGCAGTCGGAATGGGTGCAGAGTGTAAGGGAGCACTGCCCGCAGAATGGAGGTCAGACTACTCCCTGAATGGTAGAACAGTGTACGGTAGATATACCCGCAGTCGGAATGGGTGCAGAGTGTAAGGGAGCACTGCCCGCAGAATGGAGGTCAGACTACTCCCTGAATGGTAGAACAGTGTACGGTAGATGTACCTGCAGTCGGAATGGGTGCAGAGTGTAAGGGAGCACTGCCCGCAGAATGGAGGTCAGACTACTCCCTGAATGGTAGAACAGTGTAGAATTACCTTGAATGCTTCCTCGAGGTGCTTGTATGCCACATAAGCCACTGAGCCTCTTCCAGTCTTGAGGCAAGTCATAGCTTGCAGATGAGAGTTGGTCTGAGCTCCTGGGTATATGCGAGGTTCGATGAACTGGTATGCATCGCAATTTGAACTTGCATCCATGGTACATAGGGAGCACAGCTTCGGATATTTCATTTCTATATTAAAACCAAAATTAAATTAGTCCATTAAAATGAAAATCATCATCCACTCACGTTCCCAACAACCCACTGAATTGATGACCAAACATTGACCAAAAAAAAAAAACTAACTAACCATCACGCCGCTTCCCCGCAGGGGTAGGCAGAGAGAATAGAGCGCCACACCACTCCGTCCTTGCAAACATTCTTCGCCTCTTCCACGTTCATGCATCTCCTCATACATACCCGCCGATTATTACGACTCCTAACCTGACCACTTTCAAGTATTTGGCATACCTGATCTTGTCATGTTTTTCTCGGTCTTCCTCTGCTTCTTTTCCCACTATCACATTCGCCTCATAAATTTGTTTTACCGTTCTATCCTCAATCATTCGTTCCACATGTCCAAGCCATCTCAACACACCTTTCTTAATTTTATCGATAATGCTTATCTCAGCTTTGCATTCCTTCCTTATTTCACTATTCGCACATCTATCATACATCGTTTTGTCACACATTCTTCTGAGAGATCGCATTTCGACCAACATAACTTTCATAAGAATAGCATTATCGGAATATTTTTTTTAATTGGTCATAGTTTTGTTAATTAATGCTGTATAATATATTGTTTTGGCTGTAAAAATCCCAAATAAAATAAAAATTAAATTAAATAAAAAATAAAATATCAACGGAATGGTCTTGATAGCGTCGAGAACCGCTTACTCAAGTTTCGGTCTTCCTCAGGGTCCAGCAGCCAGGGTCCGGGTCTGCAGGCAGCATTGAAGAACTCTCCCAGAGCTGCCGCTTCGTCTTCTGCAGCGGATTTAGAGTTGGACGAACACTTTTGAGATCCAGCCACGATCTGAATTAAAAGATGAAGAAAATTGGATTAATTTTCGAGATAATAATAATAATAATAATAATAAATTTGGATAACTTATATGGCGCCATTTTCGTAAAAAATATACCTCAAGGGCGCTTAACGGTGAATGAATTGGGGAAAATATTGTGGTGGAAATGATTTAGCAAACAAATGTGTTTTTAGTCTTTTTCTAAAGATCATCTCACTCTCACTGTTTCTAACCATTGGTGGAAGAGCATTCCACGCCGTCGGTCCTGCAACAGCAAAGGCACGCTCGCCAAATTTAGTGCGTTGGTTGCGAGCTGGTAAGATAACTTTGCCCATTGCAGATGTTGTAGCCGATGGAAGCGTGAGACGTCTATCAACCAATTCATCTGGAATACACAGCTCCTTAAGATACTCTGGAGCCATATTGTGTATTGATTTATACATGAGTAGGCAGAGTTCATACTGAACCCTTTCGGGAAAGCGTAACCGGTGGAGTTTGCGAAGTAGTGGGGTGATGTGACTGAATTTAGAAATTCCAAAAATTAGTCTCGCTGCTGCGTTTAACACTGATTGCAGTCGAGTCATTTTATTGTTTGGTAGACCCGTGTATATACCGTTACAATAATCTACTCTCGATAGTACAAACGTAAAAAAAATGTAAATGATTGCCAGCGAGACCAAAAAATTGGTATTATTTTTTGACATCTCATCAAAGATGAAGAAGAACAATAGATGTCTCTAGTGAAGTTCTAGTGATTCATGAACAAGGTTTCTAAATTGGTTCATATATATAGAACTTCCAAGAATTTCAGTAGTGTGGTTGTCAATAATGGGTAGAATTGGTGAATGTTACACGTGTGTAAAGTGATCACTTAAACCAGCCTATGACGGTCGTAAGCCCCGTAAATGCCCAGACTTCCATGTTCTTCTTCATCTTTGATGAGATGACAAACAATAATATGAAAATAACTCCTGTAATTGGAGATAATCCAGATTTTGTGAACAAGTATTTGGACACACTCAAAATGTTGTAAACAATTGGTAGTTGAGTCGACTGTGGACTCGCCCAGATGGGAGCATTCTAAATATGGAGCCATAGAAGGATGCTCAGACTATCATGGGCTGGGAGAGGCACACTTCGCTCACTCCTTTCAAGAACGCCATAAATAAAATAAAAAAGTATCAAAAATAAATATCAAGCCACTTATTGAACTTTTTACTGTGCAACAGATCTTTTTAGGTAAAACCTGAAGGTTTTTTCTCCATTTGAAAATATTTAGTACATTAAAAAATTATTAAACAATACCTTTTCTTCAAAATGCAAAAACAACACATTCTGCCCTGTAGCGGGTAAATATTAAGTTAAAAATATGCCGCTTTTGCTGGGATATAGTAAATTTTCTGAGCATTCCGAAAACATGCACAACTGAAAATTGTCGATTTTTGATTAATGACTGTTACTGCTAACGGTACTGGAACACTTTAGATTAGGAAGACGGAAACGCGCAAATGAAGACAATTTATTTATTAAAAAAACACAAAGTTATAAGAACATAGGGTCACAAATATATCGAAAATTACAAACTTATTAAGGCGAGAAGAACAAAGCGACACCAATATAAAAACAGAGCGAGTGCGGCGTATACACGTTTTGAATATTATTTAATCTGAGCACACAAAATTTTGTCCGCCACCCCTTATATACGATTTTAAAGGAGCTACATGTGTTGGGGACAAAATTATAAACTAAATAGAAGTCGATGAACTGCGTCTCTTTGTTCTTCTCGCGTTCATTTTTTAATACTATTTTAATACATAAATTATTCTGAAAAATACACAGATTTTGGCCGAAACAATGACGTTGTTGAAAGGAGTGAGCGATATGTAGAAGTTCCACACCCAAACTAGATTGCAGCATTCCAAATGTGATGCCAATACCTTTACCTTCTTTTCGAAGTATTCCAGAACTCTATCGGACCACATCTGCTCCCGGCTCTTCCCGTATCCCGGATGACACAGTCCTCCCTTGGAGAGGCCGTTGAGTCCTCCCGCGTGTCCTGCTTTTACGACGGCTACAGACTCAAACGCGAAGTTCACTGAAAACAGAAAAAATTAACAGAATTAGCCATGAAGATGGACGCTGATCAATACATTATCACTAACCTTTCATATTATTTTTTGACATCTCAACATAGATGAAGATTTTCAGATGTGCATGTTTTCGGAATGCCCAGAAAATATACTATATCCCAGCAAAAGCGGCATATTTTTAACTTAATATTTACCCGCTACAGGGCAGAAAGTGTTGTTTTTGCATTTTAAAGAAAAGGTATTGATTAAGTATTTTTTTAAATATACTAAATATTTTTCAAATGGAGAAAAAACATTCAGGTGTTACCTAAAAAGATCTGTTGCACAATAAAAAGTTCAATGAGTGGCTTGATATTTATTTTTAATATCATATTTTTAAACTTTTAAAACGATCTCCTGAAAAATCAAGTTTTTTGATATATGACGTTGTTGAAAGGAGTGAGCGATATGTGAAGGCACAAAGTACAGAGGACGATTCTTTTTAACCTACATGGACCAAATTATCTCCGACATGCGCTGTAGCGGATACGCCGAGTTGAAGAGACGGGTGGAGGATAGAGGCTGACCATGAAAGAAGCAAACCAATTATCATACAGATGAAGGAGATGAACTTACTGTATGTCCTGTCTTGATGCTTGACGCTCGCCACGACGCTGTATTGTTCCGGCTGAGCTGCAGCAGCTAAGAGAGCCTCTTCAGCTGTCAGGACTACGAAATCAGCTTCCCCCTTATCCATCTTCAATAAACAATCCACGCTGCAAAAAAGAACATCAATTTTAATGACATCACATGTCGCTCACTCCTTTCAAGAACGTCATAAATCAAAAATCGTCAATTTTCAGTTGTGCGTGTTTTCGGAATACCCAGAAAATGTACTATATCCCAGCAAAAGAGGCATATTTTTAACTTAATATTTACCCGCTGCAGGGCAGAAAGTGTTGTTTTCACATTTTGAAGAAAAGGTATTGTTTAATTATTTTTTTAAACATATTAAATATTTTTCAAATGGAGAAAAAACCTTCAGGTTTTTCCTAAAAAGATCTGTTGCACAGTAAAAAGTTCAATAAGTGGCTTAATACATTGTGTTATATTTTTAAACTTTAAAAACGTTCTCCTGAAAATCAAGTTGTTTGATTTATGACGTTCTTGAAAGGAGTGAGTGATATGTTCCCGAGGCTTTTGCGGCAGTTCTTTGAGACTTTTTACTATTTGTTAAGGTCCTCATTACAAAGTTACATTTCCAATATTGCACAAAAAAAACCCTTTGAATGCAAATCTGTTCTGTGTACTGTGTGCTATCGAAATTTTAATTAAAGTGGTGACAAAACGTGATCAATCCTGTGTTAAACCAATATGAAATCATAAAATCGTACCAAAACGTAAAAAAAATTCAAGCTAGAATTCCTAATTACTTACTACTGCTACCCTTACACCATTTCACCACAGGGGTAGGCAAAAAGGATGGAACCATACTCTTCTGTCCTGACATATACACCTCGCCTCCTTCACATCCATACATCTAGTCATACATACCCTCCGATTGCGCAGACTTTTGACACCACCAGATTTTAGGTTCTGATTGATCTGATCGTGCCAAGTCTTTTTCGGTCGTCCACGTTCTGTTTTCCCTCTCACATTCGCCACATATATTTTCTTAGTCATTCTCTCGCTATCCATTCGCTCCACATGTCCATACCACCGCAAAGAGCTCTTTCTAATCTTTTCAATTATTCCTCGTTCAGCCTTACATTCCTTTCTTATATCTTCGTTTTTAATTCTGTCATACAATGATTTTCCACACATTCGTCTGAGGGAGCGCATTTCAACAGCATTCACTCTGCTTTCACTCTCATTCACTCTGCAATCAAGTTTCTGTGCTGGAAGCACAGAAACTTGATTGCTTTTAATTAAAGACATTCAAATTTTACAGGCCCTCGATTTTATAATATGCTCCCACAAGAAATATTATGTTCAGTTGGAAATAAATTCAAAATGCACACAAAAGAATGGCTCCTAAAAGTTGGAAGACCCCAGCTGGAGCAGCAAATAAAAGTTTGTGTGTGATTAATCTATGTGTCAGTGTTTTATAATTATATAATCCTATTTTCTAATTTTATATTATATATATATATATATATATATATATATATATATATATATATATATATATATATATATATATATATATATATATATATATACTATACACATATTTACTGGTTACTAGGATACTTTTCATACTTATTTTCATTGTTTCATACTTATTTTCATTGTTTCATACTTATTTGCATGTTTAGCCTCGTAATGCCGTTTAATGTTATACTTTTTCAAGTTAGAAACAGAATCATTGCATATCAGGCATGTTGGCTTTGTTTTAAATTCCACGAAAAAATAGTTTATAGTCCATCTGTCTTAAAAACTTGTCAGTTCTTCTGTTACTCTTCTCTTCTTCAGGCCGACGTCTTTACTACTTGACGCCATTATGGGGCTTGAAATTGTCAGGATAGTGAGATACTCCCATATACGGGATATGATACGAACTACGCACGACGGAATGTTCTTTTGGTGGTTTTGTATACACTAAAGGAAAAAATGAGTGAATTGCTTCGCGGGCCGCGGGTTGGCCACCCTTGCTGTCATATTTCCAAGTGGACTTACGTATCGGAAACGGTAACACACGAGACAGAGTCGCCGGCTTCCATCGCCTGGCAGGCCGCTACGTTGGCAGGACTGGCGCATATTTTATCTGGAAAACAACGACAAATAAAAATACATTTTTTTTAAATATTATTTTCAATTCTTTTGCATTTCACAGTGTATTATAATTCATTCATTCATTCAAACCCTTATCCGCACCCCAATGGTGCATAGGGCACTGCATCATATAAATGCAGTGTTATCTTGATCGTTTAACACATGAAGGAAAGGTGATCAGCCCTCCGCTTCAGGTACCAGTCCAGGGTGATATTGATTTAATATAAGAGTGAAAAAATCACTTTTATTTGTTTGACCCACCTGGGAATCGAACCCGGGACCATCAGTACGGTAGCCGAGCGTGCTGACCATAACAATACGGATGCGGACAATTATAATTACTAGTACAATTTATATATAAATATATTATATACAATTTATATACTAGTACAATTTATATATAAATATATAGTACAATTTATATATAAAAAAAATATATATATATATATATATATATATATATATATATATATATATATATATATATATATATATATATATATATACATATATATATATATATATATATATATATATATATATATATATATATATATATATATATATATATATATATATATATATATATATATATATATATATATATATATATATATATATATATATATATATATATATATATATATATATATATATATATATATATATATATATATATATATATATATATATATATATATATATATATATATATATATATATATATATATATATATATATATATAATTGAGTGTCTCCAAATAATTGTTCATAAATCTGGATTATCTTCAATTATAGGAGTAATTATTCATATTATTTTTTGACATCTCATCAAAGATGAAGAAGAGTATGGAAGTCTGGACATTTACGGGGCTGACGACCGTCATAGGCTGGTTTAAGTGATCACTTTACACACGTGTAACATTCACCAATTCTACCCATTATTGACAACCACACTACTCAAATTCTTGGATGTTCTATTTATATATATGAACCAATTTAGAAACCTTGTTCTTGAATCACTAGAACTTCACTAGAGACATCTATTGGTGAGATTAAAAGAAGCTTTTTACAAAGCAGAAACTCTTATATTATTATCTTAAGTATTTGGGCACACTCAAAATATCTGACATATCGACCATGCCAAGTTTTCCTCGGTCTTTCTCTGCTTCTATTACCTACTGCATTCGCCTCATAAACTTTGTTTTACAGTTCTTTCCTCACTCATTGGTTCCACACGCCCAAACCATCCCAACACACCTTCCTTAGTTTTATCGATAATGCTTATCTCAGCCTTGCATTTTTAATATACTAAAATTCTAGGAAAATTGTCTCGTTCAATACAGTCATTCTTGTGTATTTATTTATTAAATTTCTTGTATAAACATGCTGATTACGTAGAAGCAATATTGAAATAGGATCAGGTAAGGAGTTGAAGGGGAAAGGTAGAAGAAAGCAAAGTAAGGATTATGTGATGGACAGTTTCTTCAAACCCTTATCCGCACCCCAATGGTGCATAGGGCACTGCGTCATATAAACGCAGAGTGTTATCTTGATCGTTTTCACATGAAGGAAAGGTGATCAGCCCTCCGCTTCAGGTACCGGGGTTATATTAGAGTTTGAAAAATTATTTGTGTTTATTTGACCCCTCCATGGGAATCGAACCCGGGACTTACAGAACAGTAGCTGGGCGTGCTGACCACTGCACTATGGAGGTGGACAGTTAGAGTCCCAAAATATTTGAAGTAATGTTTCAGACGTTTTGCATTTTTTCATATCAAAACAGATATGTACTTCAATATTACTTCCTTATACATACTCGCCAATCATTCCTACTCTTGACCTGTCCACGCCTAGTTTTCCTCGGTCTTCCTCTGCTGCTATTTACAACTAGATTACCTCATGGCCCACGCCTAAACCATCCCAAGCCGCCCTCCTTAGTTTGCTGGATAGTACTCATCTCAGCCTTGCACCCTTTCCTTATATCACCATTGGAACATCTACCATACACGGTCTTGCCGCACTGAGAGATGGCATCCCGACTGCATCCAGTCTACTCTCATCCTTCCCAAACCATCCCAAGCCGCCTTCCTTAGTTTGCTGGATAGTACTCATCTCAGCCTTGCACCCTTTCCTTATATCACCATTGGAACATCTACCATACACGGTCTTGCCGCACTGAGAGATGGCATCCCGACTGCATCCAGTCTACTCTCATCCTTCCCAAACCATCCCAAGCCGCCTTCCTTAGTTTGCTGGATGGTGCTCATCTCAGCCTTGCACCCTTTCCTTATATCACCATTGGAACATCTACCATACATGGTCTTGCCGCACTGAGAGATGGCATCCCGACTGCATCCAGTCTACTCTCATCCTTCCCAAACCATCCCAAGCCGCCTTCCTTAGTTTGCTGGATAGTGCCCATCTCAGCCTTGCACCCTTTCCTTATATCACCATTGGAACATCTACCATACATGGTCTTGCCGCACTGAGAGATGGCATCCCGACTGCATCCAGTCTACTCTCATCCTTCCCAAACCATCCCAAGCCGCCTTCCTTAGTTTTATAATGCTTATCTCAGCCTTGCATTCTTTATGTACTAAAATTCTAGGAAAAATGTCTCTATCATTGCAGTCTGCATCCATTCATAAAAAAGCCTAGCTAATACCGGGATTGGCAGAAAGAATAGACTTCCTTCCACACATCTTCACCCTTTCCACATTCATGCATCTCCTCACACATACCCGCCCATTTTTCAACTCTTGACTTGTTCACGCCCAAGTATTTCAAGTACTTGATCGCCCTAAGTATTCCTCGGTCTACCCCTGCTCCAATTACCAACCACATTCACCTCATAAATTACTTTTACAGCCTCTCTCTTGACATGTTCACGCCCAAATCTCTCAAGTACTTGATCATGCCAAGCATTCCTCGGTCTTCCCCTGCTTCAATTACCAACCACATTCACCTCATGAATTACTTTTACTGCCTCATCTCTTGACTTGTCCACGCCCAAGTATTTCAAGTTCATGCCAAGTATTCCTAGGTCTTCCCCTGTCCCTATTTCCAACTACATTCGCCTCATAACTGATTTTACCATTCTTCCCTCATTCTCACAGTTCAGACACACCAATTTTCTTCTTCTAATATCTTCAAATACTTACATAACGGATCTAGAGCTCCGGCGTGTTGAAAACACGCCAAAATCGCCAGCAGGACGAAAACGGTTGCGCGTCTGGCGGCCATCTTGTTACGATTCTAACGGCGGAAGTCGAAATGTGCCAAAATCACTGGAACATCGCTGCAAAGCCACGCCCGAAATTTGAAAAACTGTCACTTGGAACGCGGAACGGGACGAATTCGAATTTAAATTGAAACTCTGGCGTTTCCGGTAGCGGCTGCGTTCAGAATTCGAGAGGAATCGTTAGAATTTGGAATTTTGAATTTTGAAAATGCAGCGGACCTGTTCCAACGCCGTTGGGACTCAAAATGGCGGCTGCGCGCCGGTGGCGAAGGGTTGCCTATCTTATCTTATCTTTACAGATACTTAAGATAAGAAAATATGAGTATTTTCCACGAATGGACGCCGTACATCGATCAATCTGACGATTGTTCATTCAAATACCGAGTAAAACTATGAGTCTGAATGAGTTAGCACACCTCTTTGAAGTAAATCATAAGGAAAATGGATTGAATAGTGATTCATGAACAAGGTTTCTAAATTGGTTCATATATATAGAACTTCCAAGAATTTGAGTAGTGTGGTTGTCAATAATGGGTAGAATTGGTGAATGTTACACGTGTGTAAAGTGATCACTTAAACCAGCCTATGACGGTCGTCAGCCCGTAAATGCCCAGACTTCCATATTCTTCTTCATCTTTGATGAGATGTCAAAAACTAATAGGAAAATGGATATTTGCCAGACGGGAGTAATATCTAATTTAACATACTCAACCTATAAAGGATTGTATTAGACTCGTGAAGTGTTTATAACACCCGATATAATCAATATTTTCATTCATCATTTTCTTTCGGAAAATTAGCTTTCGAAAAAAACGTAATTTTCGTAAGTTGGCAATGAATGACGTCACAAAAACGATGTAGTTATTTTAATGTTGGTATCATTGCTAAATATATAATTCAAACTTTTATCCGCGCACCCCAATGGTGCATAGGGCACTGCACCATATAAACGCAGTGTTATCTTGCTCGTTAACACATGAAGGAAAGGTCATCAGCCCTCCGCTTCCGGTATCAGTACAGGATAATATTGAATAAATATAAGCGTGAAAAAATCAGTTATATTTATTTGACCCCCCCTGGGAATCGAACACGGGACCTCAAGAACGGTAGCCGAGCGTGCTGACCATAACACTTCGAATATATATATATATATATATATATATATATATATATATATATATATATATATATAATATATATATATATATATATATATATATATATATATATATATATATATATATATATATATATATATATATATATATATATATATATATATATATATATATATATATATATATATATATATATACATATATATATATATATATATATATATATATATATATATATATATATATATCATATATATATAGACCTTAAAAAACAGTGCGTTTATCACTGACCTTTGACATTTTTATACTTTCATGATTCAATTTTAATCTTATATTTAAAAAAAACAAAAAATTTTATTAACTTGTCATACGAAATTTCGAAGGCTCCAAGTCCGCGTGCTTCGCAAGCTTCGGGAAGAGAAATGCCTTTTTTGTGAACAAGTTCACATCTTCAGTTTCCGAAACTGGTCTTGTTTACATTTATTTATATATATATAAATATATATATATAATATATATATATATATATATATATATATATATATATATATATATATATATATATATATATATATATATATATATATATATATATATGTTTTTATATATATATATATATATATATATATATATATATATATATAATAAAACCCTTATCCGCATCCCAATGGTGCATAGGGCACTGGGTCATATAAACGCAGTGTTATCTTGATCGTTTACACATGAAGGAAAGATGATCAGCCCTCCGCTTCAGGTACCAGTCCAGGGTAATATTGAATAAATATTACAGTGAAAACATCACTCATATTTATTTTACCCCCCCTGGGAATCGAACCCGGGACCTCCAGAACGGTACCTTTTTAACTTTAACTTTTGTCCGCCTCCATAGTGTAATGGTCAGCACGCTCTGCTACCGTTCTGTAGGTCCCGGGTTCGATTCTCAAGGGGGGTAAAATAAATATAAGTGATTTTTTCACTGTTATATTTATTCAATATTACCCGGGACTAGTATCCGAAGCGGAGGGCTGATCACCCTTCCTTCATGCGTAAACGATCAAGATAACACTGCGTTTATATGACGCAGTGCCCTATGCACCATTGGGGTGCGGATAAAGGTTTTATTATTATTATTTAACTTTAAAAACAATCTCCTGAAAAATCACGTTTTTTTATATATGACGTTGATGAAAGGAGTGAGCGATATATCATCAATTTCGTGATATTGGGTCGTGATACATTTGGGGTCATCTGAGCCATCTATGTTGGATTGGGAAAGCTCTTATGTAGCAGAGACCCTTTTGTTTGGATGAATGCAAGACGTATGCTAGAACAAGTATTTAATAATAAAACCCTTATCCGCACTTCAATGGTGCATAGGGCACTGCGTCATATAAACGCAGTGTTATCTTGATCGTTTTACACATGAAGGAAAGGTGATCAGCCCTCCGCTTCAGGTACCAGTCCAGGGTAATATTGAATAAATATTACAGTGAAAAAATCACTCGTATTTATTTTACCCCCCCCTGGGAATCGACCCGGGACCTACAGAACGGTAGCCGAGCGTGCTGACCATTACACTACGGAGGCGGTAACAAGAAGTATTTGGACTCATTGAAAAATGTTAGAGACCAATTCTAGCGTTTTCAAATTGGACGTAGACCATTGATGTTCCCGTTCCTGCAAAGCAAACAGACTTTTTTTACATTTATTTAGCTAGTACCTACCAACTTTTGATGAGTTATATAACTTAGTTTCTTTTAATCTACATATAATTCTACAATGTCCAAAATCGACGAAAAATGTTTTTCTCTCATCTGTGGTTTAATTATCGTGAATTTTCTCACCCGGATACACGGCCAGGAAGGTAAGTCACTTAGTTCCCTAATCCACGCCATCTCCGCTACACCTGTTCCCATCCTGAGGGACACGAGCGTGCCTCTCCCAACCCATGGTAGTTTGAGCGTCCTTCTACAGCGAATGCTCCCATCTAGTTTGGATGAGTCCAAAAGTCGGCTCTGGGCGCCACAGAGAAGCAGCGTGGTACAGTTGTGTGAGGCTGGAGTCGCTATTACTATTAGTAAGGACTTTGGGCATTTTCAAGAAGCACTCTGTGGAAAGATGAAAGTAGACCGAATGCAGTCGAAATGCGATCTCTCAGAAGAAAGTGCGACAAAACGATGTATGATAGATGTTCGAATAGTGAAATAAGGAAGGAATGCAAGGCTGAGACAAGCATTATCGATAAAATTAAGAAAGGTGTGTTGAGATGGTTTGGACATTTAGAACGAATGAGTGAGGAAAGAACGGTAAAACAAATTTATGAGGCGAATGTAATTGGAAAAAGGAGCAGAGAAAGACCGAGAAAAACATGGCACAACCGGGTATGCCAAATACTTGAAAGTGGTCAGGTTAGGAGTCGTAACAATCGGCGGGTATGTATGAGGAGATGCATGAACGTGGACGAGGCGAAGAATGTTTGCAAGGACAGAGTGGTGTGGCGCTCTATACTCTCTGCCTACCCCTGCGGGGAAGTGGCGTGATGGTTAGTTAGTATGTGGCCATTTGTATCCTGCCCTAGATCCCTCGGGAATGGTCCCACGGGTCACTGAGCCGACAGCCCGGCTATGTATGCTGCAGCTGCTACACCTGTCCCCATCCTGAGGGACACGAGTGTGCCTCTCCCGACCCGTGATAGTTGTATGTCAGGTTCATGTTCATCTCCTGTTCCTCAGGAAGTTCCTGTATATTCACTGAAACGGGGAAGCCAGCAACATGCGTCCATATAAAATATTGTATTGCCGCTCTAGAAGCCGCTACTGATGGCGTTATTCCACAGGTAAGAATGTTAAGAACAGGTATTTTATAATCTAAATTTACATGTTAATGATAGCAAAACAATGTACAAAAATTCATATATATATATATATATATATATATATATATATAATATATATATATATATATATATAAATATATATATACATATACATATATATATATATATATATATATATATATATATATATATATATATATATATATATATATATATATATATATATATATATATATATATATATATATATATATATATATATATATATATATATATATATATATATATATATATATATATATATATATATATATATATATATATATATATATATATATATATATATATAAATTTATTATTAGATTAAAACCAATATTTTTAGCTTTTCCACTTTTTTATTTGACCAGCGACCGGGTTTCGTCGTTACCGACATCATCAGACTGGTCATCACACCAGTCTGATGATGTCGGTAACGACGAAACCCGGTCGCTGGTCAAATAAAAAAGTGGAAAAGCTAAAAATATTGGTTTTAATCTAATAATAAATTAAAAATGCAATTCCATCACGAAGTGTCAGTGGATAATATAAATCTATATATATATATATAAATATATATATACATATATATATATATATATATATATATATATATATATATATATATATATATATATATATATATATAAATATATATATACATATATATATATATATATATATATATATATATATATATATATATATATATATATATATATATAAATATATATATATACATATATATATATATATATATATATATATATATATATATATATATATATATATATATATATATATATATTGCGGTGCTATGGACATGATGCTCTTTGCGGTGGTATGGACATGTGGAGCGAATGGATAGCGAGAGAATGACTAAGAAAATATATGTGGCGAATGTGAGAGGGAAAACAGAACGTGGACGACCGAAAAAGACTTGGCACGATCAGATCAATCAGAACCTTAAATCTGGCGGTGTCAAAAGTCTGCGTAATCGGAGGGCGTGTATGACTAGATGTATGGATGTGAAGGAGGCGAGGAGTGTATGTCAGGACAGAAGAGTGTGGCGTTCCATCCTTTCTGCCTACCCCTGCGGGGAAACGGCGTGATGGTAGTAGTAGTAGTAGTAGTATATATATATATATATATATATATATATATATATATATATATATATATATATATATATATATAATGTTACATGTGTGTAAAGTGATCATTTCAACCAGCCTATGTTAGGTTTGTGAGCACCCTGACATTTCACCATCACATAGAGGCAGTCAGTGGTAATACATTGAAAATGCTAGGATTTGCTCTGCGTACTGCCAGGGTTTTCCAAAATACCCGCGTGCTGAGAACTCTTTATAACTCCTTGGTGCGAAGTAGACTCAAGAGTGGCTCCATGATTTGACGTCCACACGAGCTTAATACTCTCTTATGGCAGAGGAAGTCCAAAAGAAGCTTCTGAGGTATCTCTACATGAGAGAGCACGGCTATTATCCTCGGCTCTACCCGACCCAGTTCCTCCAGGGTATGCTCGGCTACAACAGCCTAGAGACTAGAAGGAATGTGTATTTGATGAGGCATTTCTATCCATTGTAGCGCGGTATGATGGATAATCCTGAAACTATCCGGAGCATCGGTCTGTATGTTCCCGATAGTTAGCTAAGGACAGCGTGGGCATAGATAGTTTCCCATTCCTATATACAGGAGCAACCTGCCGATGGTTATGCCTGTAGGAAGATATGCTGAACAATACCTGTTCCATGTGCCTGAGGGGGTATTCCCATAACGGATTCTTCTACACCTTTAACAGTCTTCTTGCTTATTTTCGATTTTTTGTTAATCTATACGCTTTAAATTTTAGTTTGTAATATGTATGTAAATTATAAATAAATAAATTGAATTGAACTCGTGCGAAATGTCGTTCGTCAAGGGAGATTTTTTTTCCCTTTTTTTGCATGTTATGCAATTACTTATTATGTATTTGTATTTAATGTATTGTCCGCCTCCGTAGTGTAATGGTCAGCACGCTCGGCTACCGTTCTGGAGGTCCCGGCTTCGATTTCCAAGGGGGGTAAAATAAATAGACGTGATTTTTTCACTGTCATGTTTATTCAATATTACCCTGGACTGGTACCTGAAGCGGAGGGCTGATCACCTTTCCTTCATGTGTAAACGATCAAGATAACACTGCGTTTATATGACGCAGTGCCCTATGCACCATTGGGGTGCGGATAAGGGTTTTATTATTTTATTATTATTTAATGTATTTGGCTCTGTCAATGATTGAACTATGATCAATATTTCTTCTTCTTCTTCTTCTTTATCTAGAACCTAAGGACCTTTTTGTGCCTCCGCATGTCGCTCTTGGGATGTTGACTCCCAGCTGTCTTTCACCTGTTCGGAGGTCTGCCTCGTCCTTCAGGCATTCTTTGAAGGGCGATGGAAGTCTGTCTTCTGACATTCTGTTTACATGATCATATCGCCTTCGTTGTCGTCCCCACCTCACGATATCCTCCGTCTTACACATGCTCCGGATGTCGGTATTCCTTACTCGGTCTCGCAATGTGTTTCCGGTTATGGATCGGAGAGTCTTCATCTTGGAGGTACCAAGTCGAGATTTCGTTCTAGAAGTATCTGCTCTTGCCTCAATCCCATAAGTGGCTATTGGTCCAACACATGTTTTGTATGAATCAATATTTGACTTTTATTTTTTGACATCTCATCAAAGATGAAGAAGAATATGGAAGTCTGGGCATTTACGGGGCTTACGACCGTCATAGGCTGGTTTAAGTGATCACTTTACACACGTGTAACATTCACCAATTCTACCCATTATTGACAACCACACTACTCAAATTCTTGGAAGTTCTATATATATGAACCAATTTAGAAACCTTGTTCATGAATCACTAGAACTTCACTAGAGACATCTATTGGTGAGATGTAAAGAAGCTTTTTATTAAGCAGAAACTCTTATATTAGTATGTGAGATGTCAAAAAATAATATGAAAATAACTCTTGTAATTGGAGATAATCCAGATTTTGTGAACAAGTATTTGGACACACTCAAAATGTTGTAATTTTTGACTATGTTAATGATTGACGCCATTTCGTATGTCCAGATTTGCTCCATGGAGGGCACGGTGCCAATTGTTTGCTGTCAGTCACCCGCCTTGCCTCCAACGACCACAGCCAAGCCCGAAGGACCCAAACTCAACATGACTTGTACTCTGCCCCCAAACGCACTCAACATCGAAAAAACTGGGCAGAAAGCCAGAGACAGTAGGTGTTCATCATCTCTTCTCCTCACTAAGCGATGAGAATGGTGCTTAAGAAAAATACATATAATAATATAGAAAAAATGAGAGAAGAACTCAACTGGTTATATATATATAATATAAAACCCTTATCCGCACCCCAATGGTGCATAGGGCACTGCGTCATACAAACGCAGTGTTATCTTGATGGTTTACACATGAAGGAAAGGTGATCAGCCCTCCGCCTCAGGTACCAGTCCAGGGTAATATTGAATAATAATAGCACGCTCGGCTACCGTGCTGGAGGTCCCGGGTTTGATTTCCAGTGGGGTCAAATAAATATAAGTGATCTTTTCACTCTAATATTTATTCAATATTACCCTGGACTGGTACCTGAAGCGGAGGGCTGATCACCTTTCCTTCGTGTGTCAACGATCAAGATAACACTGCGTTTATATAATGCAGTGCCCTATGCACCATTGGGGTGCGGATAGAGAGTTAGAGAGAGTTGAGATAGTCAGCTGGATCCGATTCCAATCCGACGCTGGCCGGTACACAGACGCTGTGGAGACGACCAGCACGGCAGACAGACACGGAACAGTGCAAAGAGATTTGCAGAAAATGCTCATATAATGCCACTGTGTTTTCAGAGTGCATCGATCTGATCACCTCCGTCTACAGATGTGTGGGCGACACGCCGGTAGACACGTGCAGCAGGGCAAGCAGCGGAGATGGATACGCCTTGCCACAAGAGTACCCTCACCTGGTAAGACTCAGATGGCGCGCTATGCTAAATTATTTAATTTCAGAATATCCGAACCCGGTGAGTCCTGAGCCGAGCGATATTTAACACGCCATGACTGACATGGACATGTATATATGTCTCCTTCCATAATTTGTATTTAATAAAATAATCCAATAGAGTAATGATGGGTAAAACCCGTACTAATAGTGACGCGGGCGGAACCCGGAGCGTATCGGCACGCGACTGTTCCCTTCGGCGGTCAGTGAGCGACTCCTCAGAGGAAGACCGAGAAAAACATGGCACGATCAGGTATGCCAAATACTAGAAAGCGGTCAGGTTAGGAGTCGTAACAATCGGCGGGTATGTATGAGGAGATGCATGAACGTTGAAGAGGCGAAGAATGTTTGCAAGGACAGAGTGGCGTGGCGCTCTATTCTCTCTGCCTACCCCTGCGGAAAGCGGCGTGATGGTTAGTTAGTTAGTTAGTTCAATAGAATAAGAAAAAGATAGCTTTACAATATATCGCTCACTCCTTTCAAGAACGTCATAAATCAAAAAACTTGATTTTTCAGGAGAACGTTTTTAAAGTTTAAAAATAAAACGCAATGTATTAAAAATAAATATCAAGCCACTCATTAAACTTTTTACTGTGCAACAGATCTTTTTAGGTAAAACCTGAAGGTTTTTTCTCCATTTGAAAAATATTTAGTTTATTTAAAAAAATAATTAAACAATACTTTTTCTTCAAAATGCAAAAACAACATTTTGTGCCCTGTAGCGGGTAAATATTAAGTTAAAAATATGCCCCTTTGCTGGGATATAGTACATTTTCCGGGCATTCCGAAAACATGCACAACTGAAAATTGACGTTTTTTTATTTATGACGTTCTTGAAAGGAGTGAGCGATATGTACAATGCAAAACGACTGATTTTTCCATGGACGTAAGCTATTGTGGATGGAATCGTCATCGCTGCTGCCCACACGGGTCGAGTGTAACTGATGCCGGTAGCCGGACATCCGAGTGACGCGTACCGAGCCAGCCCCCAAAACAAACCTTTTGTATCATTCTCAGGTAGAAAGTTACACATTCTAGTTTATAAAAATCATTGCATCCTTGTCCCAGTACCGCACACTAAATACGAGCGTGAAAAATATTTTTTTCTTTTGCAAATGCGGCCGTTTTTCCCTAACTTCTGAATTTAACTTATCAAGTATTAATGCATAGTATGCTCCTGTAATAGTTTAACCATTTTCTAGGTAATCTATGAAAATAACTCCGTGACTATCCCAGAAAACAGTCGCCATCACTTTCCCAGTCGAAGGAACAGTTTTTGCCTCTTTTGGAGCCGATTCCCCCTTCGCAGTCCACTGTTTGGACTGTATTTTTGTTTCTGGAGTAGCATGGTGTATCCAGTTTCTTCACAATTAGTATTCGGTGCCAAAAAGTCTGACCCGTTGCGCCTAAATAGCGTCAACAGAGCGGTGCAAACGTTCATTCGAACGAGTTTTTGGTCCGGAGTGAGCAAACGCGGCAGCCACCGCGCGGGCAGCATTCTCATCTGCATAGACTCTGCTGTGTATTTTAAACTTTAATCTGACTGGTTTCCAACTCCGTTTGATAAACTTTAGCGATTTTATCGTCAATGGTTGCAGTTTTTGGCTGTCCCAAACGTTCATCGTCATTTTAGCTGGTACGTCCACGTTTAAATTCTGCTGCCCAAAATTTTACAGTGGTAAATGATGTCCGGCTCGGCTACCGTTCTGGAGGTCCCGGGTTCGATTCCCAAGGGGGTAAAATAAATATAAGTGATTTTTTCATTGTCATATTTATTCAATATTACCCTGGACTGGTACCTGAAGAGGAGGGCCGATCACCTTTCCTTCATGTGTAAACGATCAAGATAACACTGCGTTTATATGACGCAGTGCCCTATGCACCATTGGGGTGCGGATAAGGGTTTTATTATGATATTAAATGATGGAAAAGAGTCTCCGTACACAGCGTCTAACTCGTCTTTAATTTGCATAAACATGTTAAAAAATAAATATTAATGACTGCTTGCCACTAAATTTTTCCACTTTTGAAAAAACACTCACTCAAACGACTGTCAAAAAATAACTGTGTGCTCAAAGTGGTCGAAACTTTGGTGAGTACCTTTCAAAACATGCCCAAGCACATGCTTAAATTTAGATTTTTTTAAAGCTGTCCCACCGCATGCCCAGACCTGATACAGAAGCGTCTAGGCTTCCTGACAGACCTTCTCTATAATAATAAGCGAGGTACATTGAGAGCTGTCCCACCGCATTCCCAGACCTGATACAGAAGCATCTAGGCTTCCTGACAGACCTTCTCTATAATAATAAGCGAGGTACATTGAGAGCTGTCCCACCGCATTCCCAGACCTGATACAGAAGCATCTAGGCTTCCTGACAGACCTTCTCTATAATAATAAGCGAGGTACATTGAGAGCTGTCCCACCGCATTCCCAGACCTGATACAGAAGCATCTAGGCTTCCTGACAGACCTTCTCTATAATAATAAGCGAGGTACATTGAGAGCTGTCCCACCGCATTCCCAGACCTGATACAGAAGCATCTAGGCTTCCTGACAGACCTTCTCTATAATAATAAGCGAGGTACATTGAGAGCTGTCCCACTGCATGCCCAGACCTGATACAGAAGCATCTAGGCTTCCTGACAGATCTCCTCTTGCTAAGCAATTTTTTTTTTTGAACTGAGTTGTGAAATTTATTGAAAATTTGAAACAACATAAAATTGTATCCCGATTTTGCTATGAATTTACATTTAAAAGCTTTCAATATACCTGTCACCGCCAATCTAAATAATACAAGGCTGTAAGTCCATCACCAAATTTTCTAGAAGTTGCCCAGTGTAGGCAGTGAAAGGGATTAGTATTTAGTTCAATACGTCACTCGTCCTCAATCAATCAAATTTTTATATTATTTTTTGACATCTCATCAAAGATGAAGAAGAATATGGAAGTCTGGGCATTTACGGGACTGACGTTAAAGTGATCACTTTACACACGTGTAACATTCACCAATTCTACCCATTATTGACAACCACACTACTTTTACTAATTCTCGGAAGTTCTATATATATATGTATAAACCAATTTAGAAACCTTGTTCTTGAATCACTAGAACTTCACTAGAGACGTCTACTGGTGAGATGTAAAGAAGCTTTTTATTGAGCTAAAACTCTTATATTAGTATGTGAGATCCGAATCCTGGATTATAATCACACACATGAGAAACGCTAGAAAATACCATTACCATGGAGATAATCCAGATTTTGTGAACAAGTATTTGGACACTCATTTTGAAACAAATAAATTGAAATTGAAATAGCGCCTCGACAGTTTCGAAGGCGCTGAAACTGTGAAATGTTGAGAGGCTCTGGGAAAACTGATGTCAAGGGTCATTGAAATATGTTCTTGATAGAAGGTCGATAGTGACCTAACGAGTTCTATATATCGCTCACTCCTTTCAAGAACGTCATAAATCAAAAATCGTCAATTTTCAGTTGTGCATGTTTTCGGAATGCCCGTAAAATGTACTATATCCCAGCAAAAGAGGCATATTTTTTAACTTAATATTTACCCGCTACAGGGCAGAAAATGTTGTTTTTGCATTTTGAAGAAAACGTATTGTTTAATTTTTTTTTCAAATAAACTAAATATTTTTCAAATGGGGAAAAAACCTTCAGGGTTTACCTAAAAAGATCTGTTGCACAGTAAAAAGTTCAAGAAGTTGCTTGACATTTATTTTTAACACATTGTATTATATTTTTAAACTTTAAAAACGTTCTCCTGAAAAATCATTTTTTTGATTTATGACGTTCTTGAAAGGAGTGAGCGATATATGTATGAACCAATTTAGCTTGTTCTTGAATCACTAGAACTTCACTAGAGACATCTATTGGTGAGATGTGAAGAAGCTTTTTACCATGCAGAAACTCTTATATTAGTATGTGAGGTCCGAATCCTGGACTATATAATCACACAATGTATTTGGACACACTCAAAATGTTGTTATCAAATTTTGATTGAGGACGGGTGCCATCTTCATGTTGAAGTTGGAAATTTTCAGACGGCCCTTGTATTTGAACTGTTTCAGGCTCATTTAGGTTTCAGCCAGCCCTCGCGGATAATGTGGGAATGTACCGGAACGCTCATAAGCGAACTTTGGATCATTTCAACGTGGCACTGCAAGGGCGTCGACAGTTCGTAAGTGTCAACAAACCTTCTTAACCCTTCAACTGCCCTTGGGCATATACCTTGTTATAGAAACCTATACCTTGGGATAGAAACAAACTAAATTAAAAGCCTTACAATCAAATCAGCTAGTGATTTATTGATGAATGTTAGCAAATCCAAGATTATGGCTTTTGAAAGAGAAGAATGCAGATCTGAATGTGAAATATTGGTAAACGGAGAGATTTTGGAACAGGTAGATGATGTGTATTTGGGTAGTATGTTTTCTAGGGATGGAAAGATTGATAAAGACTTACAAAGGAGAGTGAATGCTGGGAACAAAGTTAATGGTGCACTGAAATCAGTTAAAGCAAATAAAAACCTATCAGCGGAAGCTAAACTGGCAGTGCACAACGGAGTCCTGGTTCCAACTTTAATGTGTGGAAGTGAAACATGGAGTTGCCAAAAGAAGGATGAAAGTAGACTGGATGCAGTCGAAATGCCATCTCTCAGAAGAATGTGCGACAAAACGATGTATGATAGATGTGCGAATAGTGAAATAAGGAAGGAATGCAAAGCTGAGATAAGCATTATCCATAAAATTAAGAAAGGTGTGTTGAGATGGTTTGGACATGTGGAACGAATGAGTGAGGAAAGAACGGTAAAACAAATTTATGAAGCGAATGTTATCGGAAAAAGAAGCAGAGGAAGACCGAGAAAAACATGGCACGATCAGGTATGCCAAATACTTGAAAGTGGTCAGGTTAGGTTAGGGAGTCTTAACAATCGGCGGGTATGTATGAGGAGATGCATGAACGTGGAAGAGGCGAAGAATGTTTGCAAGGACAGAGTGGTGTGGCGCTCTATTCTCTCTGCCTACCCCTGCGGGGAAGGGGTCCAATTTTATTTTTATATCTGACTGTATTAATGATTGAACCTGAGTTTAATTTCTTCAATACTTCATTCATACTTCATTCATTCACCGGACTACTCGTCGGACAATTTTTCTTTCTTGGCATTAAATTTACCGTGATTTCTACGTTGTCTCCTCTGTCACTCTGTCTGTCGCAATCGTCTTGCGCTTATTTGATACGCGCAAGCTTGTGATTTAATTTTCAGAAACCCAAACTACGCCAGGCTCGGAGGAAATGATCTGGGAAGCATTCAGAACCCCGCAAATAAGTTTGCCATCGTCAGATCGGTCACCCATCCAGCCTCAGACACATCAACGTTCTACAACGATCTGCAGCTTTTGAAACTGGAAAGGCCGTAAGTGTGTTTGGAATTTCAAGGAAAAAATAAAAACTAACTAACTAACCATCACGCCACTTTCTCAGGGGTAGGCAGAGAGAATTGAACGCCACACCACTCTATCTTTGCAAACATTCTTCGCCTCTTCTACATTCGTGCATCTCCTCATACATACCCGACGATTATTACGACTCGGGACCTGGCCGCTTTCAAGTATTTGGCATACCTGATCGCGCCATGTTTTTCTCGGTCTTCCTCTGCTCTTTTTTCCACTTATATTCGCCTCATAAATTTGTTTTACCGTTCTTTCCTCACTCATTCGTTCCACATATCCAAACCATCTCAACACACCTTTCTTAATTTTATGGATAATGCTTATCTCAGCTTTGCATTCCTTCCTTATTGACCATACCTGATTCTTTAAAAACATTTTCTTTATTTTCTTTTTAAATGAACAACCCGCAAAGCCTCTTTTTTTAGATGCTTGTCTGCAGGTAGGATAGTAAGGGTAGGGAAGGTAAATGTGAAAAACACATCATAAACACACCAATTGAAAATATATTTTTTTCTAAATTATTCTACAATTGGTTAAAATCGATAAAATATATAAATATATATGTATATACATATATATATATATATATATATATATATTTATATATATATATATATATGTATAAAATACCTAGGTCCTACCTACGGATTTTATTAAGTACCTACATAAAGCAGATCGCGAAAATCTACCACCAGATGTCGCCAGATGTCGCACTGAATAAAACAAGAGAATCAGATAGATAGAAAAATATTGTGTTTTGTTGAACTGTCATATATTATATTTAATTTATAAAAGATTAATTAAGAATAAACTTTTACTGTCTTTTCTTCAGTTAAAAAGCAACACATTGTTTATTTTACTATTATACACCCACTTTAATTACAAAGAAGAATATTACCACGTTATATATATATATATATATATATATATATATATATATATATATATATATATATATATATATATATATATATATATATATATATATATATATATATATATTTATATATATCTATATATATCTATATATATATATATATATATATATATATATATATATATATATATATATATATATATATATATATATATATATATATATATATATATATATATATATATATATATATATATATATATATATATATATATATATATATATATATATATATATATATATATATATATATATATATATATATATATATATATATATATATAAATATATATATATATATATATATATTATATTCATTTTTCATTAAATAATGACTCTATGTGATTTTTGACACTGTCAGATGAAATAAAAATCATATTTTTAAGCGAATGCTCCTAAGATCTGAAAAAGTGGTAGTCAGAGGGTGCAATGTCTCAGTTCACACATTTCAATTTATGCAAGTTCAATTTATATTTATGTACCGTATAATATGTACATCCGCCTCCGTAGTGTAATGGTCAGTACGCTCGGCTACCGTTCTGGAGGTCCCGGGTTCGATTCCCAAGGGGGGTAAAATAAATGTAAGTGATTTTTTCACTGTCATATTTATTCAATATTACCTGAAGCGGAGGGCTGATCACCTTTCCTTCATGTGTAAACGATCAAGATGACACTGCGTTTATATGACGCAGTGCCCTATGCACCATTGGGGTGCGGATAAGGGTTTTATTATTTTTTATTATAATATGTACATAAATATAAATTGAACTTTGACGTGTTACTTAAATCACTTAAACTAGTGTATGACGGTCGTCAGCCCCGTAAATGCCCAGACTTCCATACTCTTCTTCATCAATGTGGAGAAATCGAAAAATATATATAAAAATAACTCCTAATTGGAGATAATCCAGATTTGTGATCAAGTATTTGAACATGTTGTTAGGATGAAGTAACTAATCTTAATATATTAAAAATATAACTTTTAAAATCACTAAAATAACTGTTTTAAAATCACTATAAATATTTTATTACAAGTTAATTATAATGTCTACCGGTTTCCAAGCTAATAATAACCATATCCGCTCCCTAGGTGGAGCATATGGAGTCCACAAACTGTCTCCAGGCTTTTCTGTCTGCTGCCAGCTCCCTTGCATCCTCCCAAGTCAGATCCGCGTCCCGAAGATCTGACGAGAACTGCCGACGGATTGTCAGCAGTGGTCGGGAACCTGATGCCTTGTAAAAGAGGCGAGCTTGATTAAGGCTCTCAGGAGGCATGCGGAGTGCATGGCCAAGCCAACTGAATCGCCTTTTCTTGACGACAGTTGTGACCGAGATTTGCTGCGTCCTACGCCTTATCTCTTCATTCCTCACAAAGTCAAACCACCGCACGCCTAAGATTCTCCGCAAACACCTGTTCTCAAAGCTTAGTACACGGCTGCTCTGGGCCCTTGTAAGGTGCCATGTTTCCTGATTAATACTAAAACACTGTCTACTTAACGATATTCTAAACATTTTGGCGGCTAGAGAAAGGAGCTTGGGTTTATTGGCAGTCACAGGCAAAAGGGATCAGGAATGATGAGTGATTGGAAACATATTTAATAACGGACTCTTAGCAAAATCATTTACTTGTGTATTTATTAGTTGCAAATTATTAGCTTAGAATGTCAGAAATGAAGACTCTAAGAAGCATATCAGGCAAGAGCCTTCGAGATAGAATAAGGAACGCCAGGATCAGGGAAATGTGCGAGATGGAAGATGTCTTTAGGTGGGGAAGGCAACGAAGGAGACAGAGGTATGCGCGTGTGAGGAGAATGGAACCATCCAGCTCCCCCACATCGCACTGTACGGCCAACCCCATGGCAGACCACCAAAGAGATGGGTCGATAGCTGGGAATCGACATCGCAGGTGGCTAACCCCTCTTAAAAACAGCCCACAAGGCCTATACCAAGATGAAGAAGAAGAAGAAGAAATTATTATGAATTGTCTTTTTAATTTCTAATAATTCTAAGAGAATATAAATTATATAAATAGTATTATTTTTTTGACATTTCATCAAAGATGAAGAAGAATACGGAAGTCTGGGCATTTACGGGGCTGACGACCGTCATAGGCTGGTTTAAGTGATCACTTTACACACGTGTAACATTCACCAATTCTACCCATTATTGACAACCACACTACTCAAATTCTTGGAAGTTCTATATATATGAACCAATTTAGAAACCTTGTTCTTGGATCACTAGAACTTCACTAGAGACATCTATTGGTGAGATGTAAAGAAGCTTTTTACTAAGCAGAAACTCTGATATTAGTATGTGAGGTCCGAATCCTGGATTATAATCACGCACATGAGAAACGCCAGAAAATACCATTTTCATTTTTATTATTTAAGCTTATAATTTGACCAGATAATTTATGTACCTACAAGTATTTGGACAGTCAAAATGTTGTATATGAATAGTGATAATTTTGTGTTTTTTATAGAGTCACGTTCTCTAACGCCATCAGACCAGCTTGCCTTCATACAAATGAAGATGAAACCTTACCCCGACCTGGGAAAACCCTCTATGGAGTGCGCTACAGCAGTGAGAACACTAACATCATCGCATTCAAAATTTTAAAGGTATTTTTAACTTTTTAGCCTTCCTCTAGACGTCTTTCTATGGCGATTGCCTGGTTCACAATATATAATCAGGTTCTCTGCACCCTATGTGCCCATACCACCTCCAATTGCCTTTCCCCTACCTTACTATTGACGCCTGTTACAGCCAGGCTTCGACGAATGCGTCAACTCTTTATCTGGTCTCCGAGGGACACTTCAGCTGACCATGTAAGCATTCGCATTTCAGCAGTTTCTAGTTGCCTAGAGTAGGTGTTGTACATCGTTCAGCGTTCGGAGCCGTAGAGGAGAATTGGAGTCATGTATCTTTCTGTAGCATCCATGAATTCTTTGGTCTTTGGACACTCCAGCTGCCCATCTTAGAACTGCAGAACACATATCGCTCACTCCTTTCAACAACATCATGAATATAAAAAAAATGTCGATTTTCAGTTGTGCATGTTTTCGGAATGCCCAGAAAATGTACTATATCCCAGCAAAAACGGCATATTTTTAACTTAATATTTACCCGCTACAGGGCAGAAAGTGTTGTTTTTGCATTTTGAAGAAAAGGTGGGCTTATTGCTAAAAAGCAATATCTTCCGACCAACCAAAAACAGACTAGTGGTATTGGTCAAAACGTTTGATACCATATATAGCTGTTTGCAATCAGAGGGTAGATAGTACTTGAACATAATATATATATATATATATATATATATATATATATATATATATATATATATATATATATATATATATATATATATATATATATATATATATATATATATATATATATAACGTGGTAATATTTTTCTTCGTAAATTGGGTGTAAATAATATGTAAAGTGGGTGTATAATAATAAAATGAACAATGTGTTGCTTTGTAATTAAAGTTTATAATTAAAGTTTATTCTTAATTAATTTTTACAATATTTTTCTATCTATCTATCTGATTCTGACAGTTCACAATATTATATTTTTTCTATCTGATGTCTTTTGTTTTATTCAGTGCGACGCATGCGACATCCGGTGGTAGATCTGTTTTATGTAGGTACTATATGTAAGTACTTAATAAAATGGATAGGTAGGTACCTAGGTATTTTATTACATATATATATATATAGCAAATAATATACAAAAAATAATCCGGGATCAAATATATATATATTTCTATATTTGATCACGGATTATTTTTCTATACCTGGGAGCTTTCAGAGTTAGTTAGAAAAATGTTATGTACATACATAGAACAGGTATGATGGGGAGCAAGAAAAGCGCCAGTCAATATTAATATTTGGTAAAATGTATACTGTTTTCTTTCAGATGCAATACGAAGTTCCCCAATATGTCAATTGTCCGGTGAAAAGCGTTTTTTATCAACAATACTATCCTCGAAAATATGATAATGCTACTCAAATCTGTGCATATCCCAGCGTTGGAGAGATATGGGCCCATCATGTAAGTCATTTTCCGCTTTTATATAAAATAATAAAGGTCAGACTACTCCCTGAATGGTAGAACAGTGTACGGTAGATGTACCCGCAGTCGGAATGGGTGCAGAGTGTAAGGGAGCACTGCCCGCAGAATGGAGGTCAGACTACTCCCTGAATGGTAGAACAGTGTACGGTAGATGTACCTGCAGTCGGAAGGAGTATTATTTCCACTGATCTATACCCTGTTTTGTGATCTTGCAGACGATCTCTGGATCCCCTCTTCTGATGAGCAACGCAGACAATGTGGACTGCACTCACACGCTGGTTGGAGTACAGTCAATTGGCACTAGCGGCAAAATTCCCAATTATGCATACGCTTATACCAAGATCGCTCCATACATATCTTGGATAGAGAGTGTCGTGTGGCCTTAAATTATTCTCAAATTAGACAATGTGTGTAGCACATTTTTTATCATGTTCACTGCGCATAAAATAATGTAGTGTAATAAAATAAATATATTTTTTACTATTGTTGCAAATATTGTATTGTGATTAGGGATTAACCTTCTTAATTTATTATGAACATATATATATATATATATATATATATATATATATATATATATATATATATATATATATGTATATATATATATATATATATGTATATATATATATATATATATATATATATATATATATATATATATATATATATATATATATATATATATATATATATATATGTATATATATATATATATTTATATATATATATATATATATATATATATATATATATATATATATATATATATATATATATATACCGCCTCCGTAGTGTAATGGTCAGCATGCTCGCCTACCGTTCTGGAGGTCCCGGGTTCGATTCCCAGGGGGGTTAAATAAATATAAGTGATTTTTTCACTCTAATATTTATTCAATATTACACTGGACTGGTACCTGAAGTGGAGGGCTGATCACCTTTCCTTCATGTGTAAACGATCGAGATAATACTGCGTTTATATGAAGCAGTGCCCTATGCACCATTGGGGTGCGGTAAGGAATTTATTATTATTATTATAAATATATATATATATATATATATATATATATATATATATATATATATATATATATATATATATATATATATATATATATATATATATATATATATATATATATATATAAATTAACCAACTGACATGTCGCTCACTCCTTTCAAGAACGTCATAAATCAAAATACTTGATTTTTCAGGAGAACGATTTTAAAGTTTAAAAATATAACACAATGTATTCAAAATAAATATCAAGACACTTATTAAACTTTTTACTGTGCAACAGATCTTTTTAGGTAAAACCTGAAGGCTTTTTTTTCCATTTGAAAAATATTTAATTTATTTATAAAAATAATCAAACAATACATTTTCTTCAAAATGCAAAAACAACATTTTCTGTCCTGTAGCGGGTAAATATTAAGTTAAAAATATGCCGCTTTTGCTGGGATATAGCACATTTTCTGGGCATTCCGAAAACATGCACAACTGAAAATTGACGATTTTTGATTTATGACGTTCTTGAAAGGAGTGAGCGATGTGTAAACTAGAACCCAGTCAGGGACCCAAAATGAATGAACTAAAAAAATACCTAATGGAAACGTATTTGTGTTAATGATTAGTTATATTTGTGAAGAGATGCTTGAACGTGGAACGGGAAAAGGATGTTTGCAAAGACCCGGGTGTGGCGTTCTATTTTCTCTCTGCGGGCGATGGTAAAATATTAATTCAAGTTCTCAATATGAGGGGATGCCAGAATGCGGTAGAGGCGAAAAACGTTTGCAGAGACAGAGCGGTGTGGCGTTCAATCCTCTCTGCCTACCCCTGCGGAAAGCGGCGTGATGGTAAGTTAGTCAGTTAAATATTATATTCAAGTTCAATAGTTAACAAATTCAAATATTGATTCGAGTTCAGTATGAGATTATGTATGAATGTGGAAGAGGCGAAAAAGGTTTGCGAAGATAGATTGATGTGGCGTTCTGCCTACCCCTGCGGAAACGGGTTGGTGGTTGGTTTGTTAGTCCGCCTCTGCAGTGTAATGGTCAGCACGCTGGGCTACCGTACTGGAAGTCCCGGGTTCGATTCCTAGGGGGAGGGGTCAAATAAATATATGTGAATTTTTTACCATAATATTTATTCAATATTCCTTTCCGATCACCTTTCCTTCATGTGTTTAATGATCAAGATAACACTGCGTTTATATGGCGCAGTGCCCTATGCACCATCGGGGTGCGGATAAGGGTTTTATTATTCATATAGTTGGTTAGCTTTGAAAACGGAAAATTTTAGCCGCGCCTGCGCAGTATCCGCAATAAGTAGACAAGTCTTCAGTCGATATCCGAGCGTGAACTGTGACGTGCGTGTTTCGAGACACTATGCCCGCCCGCTGGTGAAGAAAATCGATCAAATAACCCAAAAAACCGCGCAAAAACCGCACAGCCAAACACACAAAACCGCGCCAAGGCCGTGCGGCTAGTCTCACCAAACTCCAAAGGCTAACTTTCACAGCAAAACCCCGCTTCAAGCCGACTTCAAAGTGCCTCGTTTTGCTTTCAAATTCCACGCCCCCTTCTTTGCACCTCGCGTTTCGATTTTGAACTGTCAGAATTGTCGAAAATCTTCATAATATGTCAACGTGCTGACATGTACGTTGAAATTACAAATTTGATGCTGTAAAAATTTAATAAACCCTTGCCTTGTAAGTTATATTTTAAATTTTAGACGCCATTTTACTCCGGAGTATCGATTATTTTCCAACACTATACTTTTTTAAAAAAAAAAGGTTGGCATCAAAATCACCCTATAGGAAGATGTTTTAATTTTTGCAAATGGCGTCTTACGTCAATCATTTTGACATTTCGTTCACTCCTTTCAACAACGTCGTATATAAAAAATCGTCAATTTTCAGCTGTACATGTTTTCGGATTGCCCAGAAAATATTTTATACTATATCCCAGGCGTATTTTTAACTTAATATTTACCCGCTACATGGCAGAAAGTGTTGTTTTTGCATTTTGAAGAAAAGGTATTGAATACACTATTTGTCCGCCTCCGTAGTGTAATGGTCAGCACGCTCGGCTACCGCTCTGGAGGTCCCGGGTTCGATTCCCAGGGGGGGTCAAATAAATATAAGTGATTTTTTCATTCTAATATTTATTTAATAATACCCTGGACTGGTACATGAAGCGGAGGGCTGATCACCTTTCCTTCATATGTAAACGATCAAGATAACACTGCGTTTATATGAAGCAGTGCCCTATGCTCCATTGAGGTGCGGATAAGGGTTTTATATATATTATATATATATATATATATATATATATATATATATATATATATATATATATATATATATATATATATATATATATATATATATATATATATATATATATATATATATATATATATATATATATATATATATATATATTTTTTTTTTTTTTTTAATGGAGAAAAAACCTTCAGGTTTTATCTAAAAAGATCTCTTGCACAGTAAAAAGTTTAATAAGTAGCTTGATATTTATTTTTAATTCATTTTATTATATTTTTTAACTTGAAAAACGATCTCCTAAACGATCTCCTGAAAAATCAAGTTTTTTGATATTTGACGTTGTTGAAAGGAGTGAGCGATTTGTGAACTGGACAGCTGCAGAGGAATTATCTAAAGGAAGATTAAAGAATTCACGGATGCTGCAGCGAGATAACATGATCCCAAGGCATGGCCTAGGTGACGTTGTACAGGACAGATGGACCTACAGCCTGAAGACGAGGAGAGCTGATACCAACAATCCACAAAGATTATAATTTGTTATGAAGCCAGGAAGCTGTTGATAGTATTTTAAGAAAAAATATTTTTTTTATCTATATGGCTGCCACCGGTGTTGACACACATTTGTGCCCGTTATATCAATCTGTTTGTATACTGCAGCTGTCTAGTTCACTAATCTCAAATATGATTGACGTACGACGCCATTTGCAAAAATTATAACATCTTTTGATTCGGTGATTAATTTTGCGCCACCTTGTACATTTCGCTCACTCCTTTCAACAACATCATATATCGAAAAACTTGATTTTTTTGAGAGATCGTTTTTGAAGTTTATAAATACATGTACAATAAAATGTATTAAAAATAAATATCAAGCCACTTCTAGAACTTTTTACTGTGCAACAGATCTTTTTAGGTAAAACCTGAAGGTTTTTTTCTCCATTTGAAAAATAAATATTTTTATATACTAAATAGTACATTTAAAAAAATAATTAAACAATACCTTTTCTTCAAAATGCAAAAACGACACTTTCTGCCCTGTAGCGGGTAAATATTAAGTTAAAAATATGCCGCTTTTGCCGGGATATAGTACATTTTCTGGGCATTTCGAAAACATGCACAACTGAAAATTGCCATTTTTTGATATATGACGTTGTTGAAAGGAGTGAGCGATATGACAGATGGAAGATAAAGTTTATCTTGGAATCGCCATGTTATAAATATTGATATATATATATATATATATATATATATATATATATATATATATATATATATATATATATATATATATATATATATATATATATATATATAGATATATATATATATATGTATATATATATATATATAGATATATATATATATATATATATATATATATATATATATATATATATATATATATATATATAT
The DNA here is from genome assembly GCF_059751285.1 of Brachycentrus maculatus. Taxonomy (NCBI): domain Eukaryota; kingdom Metazoa; phylum Arthropoda; class Insecta; order Trichoptera; family Brachycentridae; genus Brachycentrus; species Brachycentrus maculatus. The sequence continues at coordinate 983,067 of NW_028280813.1, read as the reverse complement.
ATATATATATATATATATATATATATATATATATATAAATATATATATATATAAATATATATATATATATATATATATATATATATATATATATATATATATATATATATATATATACATATATATATATATATATATATATATTTATATATATATATATATATATATATATATATATATATATATATATATATATATATATATATATATATATATATATATATATATATATATATATATATATATATATATATATATATATATATATATATATATATATATATATATATATATATATAAATATATATATATATATATATATATATATATATATATATATATATATATATATATATATATATATATATATATATATATATATATATATATATATATATATATATATATATATATATATATATATATATATATATATATATATATATAATATATATATATATATATATATATATAATATATATATATATATATATATATATATATATATATATATATATATATATATAAATATATATATATATATATATATATATATATATATATATATATATATATATATATATATATATATATATAGATCTTTGTTTATGAGAACTCTATGTTTGGAAAGTCCAGTAAACATTTCAGCTCCTTCATACATTCAACGTCTACAAAAATAGCAACGGGCAGTGCCCAGTCGCTAGGTAATTTGATTTCGTAATATTTATGTATATTAATTATTATTAATTTGTAATAATTCTCCGTAGTGTAATTGTCAGCACGCTCGACTACCGTTCTGGGGGTCCCGGATTCGATTCCCAGGGGGCGTCAAATAAATATAAGTGATTTTTTCACTGTAATTTTATTCAATATTACCCTGGACTGGTACCTGAAGCGGAGGGCTGATCACCTTTCCTTCATGTGTAAACGATCAAGATAACACTGCGTTTATATGAAGCAGTGCCCTATGCACCATTGGAGTGCGGATAAGGGTTTTATTATTATTATTATTACGAATTAAAATTACCTAGCGACTGGGCTATTTGGCTTAACATGGCTCAAAGCATTCTTATAACTGGCCTCTATCATATACAATCACAGATTCTGCTCCATCTCTTTCCTTCACCGAGATATTCATTATCCAAATAGCCGCAAAATTGTATTAATTTGATACATCGCTCACTCCTTTCAAGAACGTCATAAATCAAAAATCGTCAATGTTCAGTTATGCATGTTTTCGGAATGCCCAGAAAATGTACTATATCCCAGCAAAAGCGGCATATTTTTAACTTCATAATTAACCGCTACAGGGCAGAAAGTGTTGTTTTTGCATTTTGAAGAAAAGGTATTGTTTAATTATTTTTTAAAATGTACTAAATATTTTTCAAATGGAGAAAAAACCTTCTGGTTTTACCTAAACAGATCTGTTGCACAGTAAAAAGTTCAATAAGTGGCTTGATATTTATTTTTAATACGTTGTATTATATTATTAAACTTTAAAAACGTTCTCCTGAAAAATCAAGTTTTTTTTATTAATGACGTTCTTGAAAGGAGTGAGCGATATGTATTTACTACAGCTCGACTTTTAAAATGGAAATATCAATATAAAATATAATAGATACGGGCTCACAATTTGTGTATTCCTCCGTAATATAATCATGTATTACATGAAAGTATTATAATATAAAGTTGTTCATTTGCAGCGACGGAAATAAATAATTCGTGAATAAAATCGGGAATAAATTCACCAATACACAAACGTTTCTGTGTGTGCGCGCGTGGCGTGCTTTGTAAGTAACGTGTTTACCACGCCAGTAGCACGCAGATCGTCTTGCGCGACGGTCGCGTCGCTACGCCAACGGTTGCGGTTATTTGCGATGTATTTTTCTCTCGTTTTCAGATAATACCAGAGCTAACATTGCAAAATTGTTACCTTCAACTATGGTCAGTAAAAGCTACATTTATGAATATTCACATTTTTCACGTTTTCAAACCACATTTTCATATGGTGTACAAAATACATATCGCGCGGTAGTTTTTAGCATCGTAAGGGAAGGGTCAAATAATAGATTTTTATTGTAAGAGCATTTCCAAGTATTTGGACACACACATGTAGTCCACTTTCGTCGTGTAATGGTCAGCACGCTCGGCTACCGTTCTGGAGGTCCCGGGATCGATTCCCAGGGGTGGGTCAAATAAATATAAGTATTTTTTCACTCTAATATTTATTCAAATATTACCCTGGACTGGTACCTAAGGCGGAGGGCTGATCACCTTTCCTTCGTGTGTTAACGATCAAAGATAACACTGCGTTTATATGATGCGGTGCCCTATGCACCACTGGGGTGCGGATAAGGGTTTGATAATTATAAACATATTTAAAATACTTTTTGCCCCGCACCTTGTGTGTCTTGTTGGTGGAGTTCTTTTTTCATAAATTTTTTTATTGTTTTTATCCATTTTAACCAATATAAACTATTTTACAATTTTCATAGAATTAACTCTTGATCATTTCCCCATTCCTTTATTTTGCCTTTGTTCCATATTTTATTTTGACCTCTAACCTCCGTCGGCAACAAATTAAAAATGTTTGTAACGATATATTGCTGTGTTGGACTCCCATATTTACTGTTAATTCTTGGGACTATCAAACCTCCGTTGTGGGTACATTGTGTATCATGGCTGTGTACTAGAAGGTTTCTATATTTTTGTCTAGTAGATATAAAGGATATTATGAAACCTTGCCAAATATATACACCGTGTGGCGTTTGAGCTGCCGCTTACTCAGAAAACACACAGTTTAAATATTCAGGGCTGTCTTGGGACTATCAAACCTTCGTTGTGTGTAAATGGTGTATCATGGCTGTGTACTAGAAGATGTGGATACTTTTGTCTAGTTTGTTGTTCAACGATGATACTCATCCACAATATTCCACGTACCGGAAGTAACTTTAACTCTTGATCGTTAATTAATATATATATATTTATTTATTTCAGAAATAATGCCCGAAGATGTCACGACATTCACACATAATAGCGACCGCCTTCATTATCCCAATATGTTGGCTGTTAGTTGCGTCGGCGCTACCCGCAGGTAACTACACTTTGTGTAAAGGCAACTAGCCGTAACTCAAGTCGCGGCTGTTTGGCGTAACACGGCTCAAAGCATTCTTATACCTGGCCTCTATCATATACAATCACAGATTTTGCTCCATCTCTTTCCTTCACCGAGATATTCATTATCCAAATAGCCGCAAAATTGTATTAATTTGATACATGGCTCACTTCTTTCAACAACGTCATATATCAAATAACTAGATTTTTCAGGAGATCGTTTTTAATGTTTAAAAATATAATAAAATGTATTAAAAATAAATGTCAAGCCACTTATTGAACTTTTCACTGTGCAACAGATCTTTTTAAGTAAACCCTGAATGTTTTTTCTCCATTTGAAAATTATTTAGTATATTTAAAAAAATACTTAAACAATACCTTTTCTTCAAAATGCAAAAACAACACTTTCTGCCCTGTAGCGGGCAAATATTAAGTTAAAAATATGCCGCCTTTGCTGGGATATAGTACATTTTCTGGGCATTCCGAAAACACGCACAACTGAAAATTGACGATTATTGATATATGACGTTATTGAAAGGAGTGAGCGACATGTGTTGGCAAAAAGCATCATTTTAAGTTGACAGTCACTTTGTGTTAAAATCTATCCATTTTAAATTAATTTTTCACTTAGTAAATACCACTATTTCTTAAAATCCACTGTGACACGTGTTTCGATGCATTCCGCATCATTTTCAAGCACATACGGTGTTTGAAAATGATTCGGAATGCATCGAAACACGTGTCACAGTAGATTTTAAGAAATAGTGGTATTTACTAAGTAAAACCTTAATTAAAATAGTTATTTATAAACTCAACATTTTGAGTGTGTCCAAATACTTGTTCACAAAATCTGGATTATCTCCAATTACAGGAGTTATTTTTCATATTATGACGGTCGTCAGCCCCGTAAATGCCCAGACTTCCATATTCTTCTTCATCTTTGATGAGATGTCAAAAAAAAAAAAATATGAACTATAAACTCATTTATCTCAAAATTACTGTTAACTTGCGGCTATTTGCCTATGTATATTAGAACAAGCAGGGGTAGGCAGAGAGAATAGAACCACTCTGTCTTTGCAAACAGTCTACGCCTCTTCCACGTTCATGCATCGCCCCATACATACCCGCCGATTATTCCCACTCCTTCGGTCACAAAACAACTTTTTTCTCATTCTCTTCTTCTTTGGAAAGTTCTTTCGGTCACAAAACTTACAATACTGGTTGTAAGCTTCAGCATACATTCTTGTGCCAATATACAATACCGGTTGTACGTTTCTGCCTACACTCTTGTGCCAATATACTGTTGTACTAATTGCCAATATGTATTGTTGTACGCATCAGCCTACACTCTTGTGCCAATATACAATACCGGTTGTATGTTTCTGTTGTGTCGATATACAATACTGGTTGTATGTTTCAGCCTACACTCTTGTGCATTGGCACAAGACATACTGATACAATACTGGTTGTACGCTTCAGCCCACACTCTTGTGCCAATGTACAATATCGGTTGTACGTTTCTCTTGTGCCAATATACAATACCGGTTGTACGTTTCTCTTGTGCCAATATACAATACTGGTTGTACGTTTCTCTCGTGACAATATACATTACTGGTTGTATATTTCAGCCTACACTCTTGTGAATTGGCACAAGACATATTGATACAATACTGGTTGTACGCTTCAGCTCACTTTTGTGCCAATATACAATACTGGTTGTACGTTTCTCTTGTGCCAATATACAAACAATACTGGTTGTACGTTTCTCTTGTGCCAATATACAATACTGGTTGTACGTTTCTCTCGTGCCGATATACAACACTGGTTGTATGTTTCAGTCTACACTCTTGTGAATTGGCACAAGACATATTGATACAATACTGGTTGTACGCTTCAGCTCACACTCTTGTGCCAATATACAATACTGGTTGTACGTTTCTCTCGTGCCGATATACAATACTGGTATGTTTCAGCCTACACTCTTGTGCATTGGTACGCTTTAGCTTACACTCTTGTGCCAATATACAACACCGGTTGTACGTTCCAACCTCACTCTTGTGCCGATATACAGCACCGGTTGTACGTTTCAGCCGGCGCCATAGACTGCTTCAAGTGCGTGTCCATGAACGGGACCAACGCTGCCTGCGACGACCCCTTCCACAACAACCACTCCGTGGACATCCTGGAGAGCCCGTGCATGGGCGGCCGCAAGGGGAGAGACGGGCTCTTCCCCGCCACGTCGTGCATCAAGATAGCCGGAGTCTACGGTATGACCCTTTCCACTCCAGCCCTCAATATCTTCAGCATCAGCCTTTCATATTAACCGGATCCACGCGGCTCGCATAACCGTATGTGTTTGTTTTCACAAAACATGCCCCATACGCGGCTGACATAAGCGTATGTATTTTTACTTTGCTCCAAGTTTCCAACCTCAGTTCAACTCAGAGGGATTTTTTCATGGTGTGGAACTTTGGATAAAATAATAAGTCAATCCTTGGCCTTATGACATCTGTTGAAATATCTGACTAATTATTTGTAACATCACAAGGATAAATAAAAGAACAGATCCCTGATTTTTCTCGAGGTCGGTAATTAGTCCGCGCCATAATCATGCCCTATATCTGTCTCACTCTCGACGCTATGCATCGCCAGTGGGTAAGAGTGACACACGATGCGCGCTTTGATTTATTTATGTTACGATCTTATTTGTTTATATTACGATATATTTCAAGAATAATGTGACACACGTGTATTATAGAGTACCAAAAAGGCACGATGAATCCCATTGAACGTTTTTGTTTAGGAAAATAAATCGTTTCTTAACTAAATACATGATAAAAGTAATCATTAAAAAAACGGTGAAATACCGCCGCGCACGGGCGTCTCTCAGGAACAAAGTTAACGCGGTTAAAAGGTTAACCCATCGGCCTATCTGCCGCCAAACGTTGGCGGTAGGTATGTTTTTACATTTGAATAACAGCCGCAGGTTAAGCCACGCACACATCCGTGGTAGTTCATATTATAAAGATACTTTAGTGTGATATCTACTAATCAGTAAAGAAAGTTTTTTGTAATGCATTATTTCTTATAATTTTTATACAAATTTACTGACGACACTCGACCAAAGATGTCCCTGTTAGGATAGAATTATCCTTTTGATTAGAATATCAACTAAAATCAGTTAGAAATCGAAACTTTACATCCCGGGTTAATTTGAAAAATCAATCAATAATGTTTTATTGATTGATTTTTTCAAATTTTCTGGTTAATTTATCACATTTCTGATCTAGACACACGATAAAATACTGCTTAATAGCTATATGTACCATATTTATTGGTAAAACAGTAAAAGTTATAATTTTATGAGAGTTTATTTTTATAACTCGGTTGAATTTGAACGCCTTTCACGCTTCAAACACGCGTGGACCATAGACATCAACAAATAGAGCCGCCAATAATTTAGCAATGTAGCTAATATTAAAATAACGCCATCGTTTCTGTGACGTCATTCATTGCCAACTTACGAAAACAACGTATTTACGAAGGCGAAAAGAAAATGAGGAATGAAAACATTGATTTTATCGGCTGTTATAAACACTTCACGAGTCTAATACAATCCTTTATAGGTTGAGTATGTTAAATTAGATATTCCTCCCGTCTGACAATGATCTATTATAATCTATTTCTTTGTTTACATCTTCAGACGACACAGGAGAACGCATCACCGTGCGTGGATGCGCGCTGGACTCCGGCACGCTGACCACGGACACGGAGATTATCAGGATGTCCCACTGCGGTCGCTTCTACTACGACGACAGGTACCTGGTCTCTTCCTCACTAGACCTCCGCCCGCGCCAACATAGTGGCGCAGGGCACTGCTTGCGATCCCTCGTATACCAGAGTGAAATATATCGTACTCATACAGGAGAAAGTCGGCTGTCCAAACTCAAAACACAGTAAGGGACATTTTTGTAGTTTGGACTAAGTAGATTCTACTTAGTCCAAAAATGCAAAAAAAACGTACTGCAAAAAAAATGTCCCTTACTGTGTTGTAAAAGTATGACGGACGCGTCGCTTGCGCGATGACACCTTGTGATCAGCGTACGCGTGCACTCAATGACGTCCTTATTAAACAGGACACTTAAATCCCCTTCTGTCAGGAGGCAGGTTGGACTGAAGCACGGTATTGACTAATTATATATTTGTTTATTTAAAAACAACAATACGGCAGTCAATACTCATGTACTTCCAAACAGCTCTGTTAAGTTATGTTACACCCGACTCTCACGAAGTACCAAATTAGACTAAGTTAAAAACCCTCTTGCTTTAGGGTAGGGAATCATAAAATGCTGTACCGATTTATGGCCATGGGAACGCATCTCGAACCAAAGGCCGGAAAACATATTGCAAGCAAATGACGAGTCCCTCGACTTTATAAAAAAGGACAATAAAAGTGCAAATGAGAAATGGCAGGGCCATTACAGTGTTTTAAGTTTGGACAGCCGAAGTGACCAAGTGAATTTTTTACAAAAACGTGATTATTGACTATTTGATATCTTACTAGCTTAATATTGCCCTGAAAAAAATCCCAAAGCGATTTTAAACTTGGAAGTATAATATATTGACTTGTTAAAAATGACTAACTGCATTGATGTTTATTTTTTTGCCAAGCAAAAGTGAATTAAATAGCCCTCCTGAACATTTAACGTTTTGTTAGTTGGTCACTTTCTCCTGTACGACTACGATATCTGCAGGTCTGCCTAGGTTTGGAACATCTACCATACATGGTCTTGCCGCACTGAGAGATGGCATCCCGACTGCATCCAGTCTACTCTCATCCTTCCCAAACCATCCCAAGCCGCCTTCCTTAGTTTGCTGGATAGTGCTCATCTCAGCCTTGCACCCTTTCCTTATATCACCATTGGAACATCTACCATACATGGTCTTGCCGCACTGAGAGACGGCATCCCGACTGCATCCAGTCTACTCTCATCCTTCCCAAACCATCCCAAGCCTCCTTCCTTAGTTTGCTGGATAGTGCTCATCTCAGCCTTGCACCCTTTCCTTATGTCACCATTGGAACATCTACCATACATGGTCTTGCCGCACTGAGAGATGGCATCCCGACTGCATCCAGTCTACTCTCATCCTTCCCAAACCATCCCAAGCCGCCTTCCTTAGTTTGCTGGATAGTGCTCATCTCAGCCTTGCACCCTTTCCTTATATCACCATTGGAACATCTACCATACATGGTCTTGCCGCACTGAGAGATGGCATCCCGACTGCATCCAGTCTACTCTCATCCTTCCCAAACCATCCCAAGCCGCCTTCCTTAGTTTGCTGGATAGTGCTCATCTCAGCCTTGCACCCTTTCCTTATATCACCATTGGAACATCTACCATACATGGTCTCGCCGCACTGAGAGAAGGCATCCCGACTGCATCCAGTCTACTCTCATCCTTCCCAAACCATCCCAAGCCGCCTTCCTTAGTTTGCTGGATAGTGCTCATCTCAGCCTTGCACCCTTTCCTTATATCACCATTGGAACATCTACCATACATGGTCTCGCCGCACTGAGAGAAGGCATCCCGACTGCATCCAGTCTACTCTCATCCTTCTTTTGCCAACTCCACGCTTACATTAATTGTTTTCATGCTGTCTGTCCAGATATGTCCACGGGTGTCTCCAAAGCTGCAGCGACGCTGACGCCTGTAACTCTGGAAATCCAATGATGTCGGCACGGCGGCGAGACCCTTCCTGGTCTAGTTGCCTCACGACCACCAACCTGGTGACACTCTTCTCAGTCCTCTACATCCTGGTCATCCAGGAACTTAGCTGCGAAGGAATCAAGAGAAACAAGAAAGAAAAGGTCGAAGAAGATAAAAGGCTCAAAGAAAATTGTTGTGCAGATGATAGAAATACAGAATCTCATGATAAACGTATTGAATCAGATGAAAGAAATATAGAATCAGATGACAGAATTACAGAACCAGGCGACAGAAACATAGAATCAGATGACAGACGTATGAACACAGGTGTAATACATATAAAATCAGATGACAGAATAACAGACCTAGATGACAGAACAATAGAATCAGGTGTCAGAAGTATAGAATCAGATTATAGAGATATAAGATCAGGTGACAGAGTTATAGGATCAGATGACAGAATTACGGACCTAGATTACAGAAAAATAGAATCAGGTGTCAGACGTATAGAATCAGATGATAGAGATATAAGAACAGGTGACAGAGCTATAGGATCAGATGACAGAATTACAGACCTAGATGACAGAAAAATAGAATCAGGTGTCAGACGTATAGAATCAGATGATAGAGATATAATATCAGGTGACAGAGCTAAAGGATCAGATGACAGACGTATTGAAACAGGTGTATTACATATAAAATCAGATGACAGAATTACAGACCAAGATGACAGAAAAATAGAATCAGGTGTCATACGTATAGAATCAGATGATAGAGTTATAAGATCAGGTGACAGAGCTATAGGATCAGATGACAGACATATAGAATCAGATGACAGACGTATGGAAACAGGTGTAATACATATAAAATCAGATGACAGAATTACAGACCAAGATGACAGAAAAATAGAATCAGGTGTCAGATGTATAGAATCAGATGATAGAGATGTAAGATCAGATGACAGAGCTATAGGATCACACATATGTCTAGAATCAGTTAAACGCAAAAGAGTCAACGATGCTGACGCCATTTTCGGCTGTAGTCATCCGGCGAAAAATGCGAAAATCGGAAAAATTTACGACCAACAAATGTCGTCCGATAGAGACGAAGATTGCGACTCCAAAAGTCATCTAGAAAATAATTATTACGTGGATATTGGAGATTACAGAATGCGCTTTGGTGCGAGTAGAAAAGGTTGGCTAGACAGCTAGCGACAACGCGTCCGGGACATCCGGGCCATCCGGGATAACAGGAGGTGCAGGGAACATTGTAACTATCTCTAAATCAATTTTTAAATTATTGTTTGACACGATGAAGTTGTAAAAGAAAAACACTTGTTTTTTTACCTTCTTCAAACTCTTGTCCGCACCCAATGGTGCATAGGGCACTGCATCATATAACCGCAGTATTATTTTGATCGTGTTAACACATTATATATATTTGAATAAAACTTCTTTTTGAAGAAGGCTCTTTTGAAAGCTTTGACCTTATCCGCACCCCAATGGTGCATAGGGCACAGCATCATAGAAACGCAGTATATATATATATATATATATATATATATATATATATATATATATATATATATATATATATATATATATATATATATATATATATATATATATATATATATATATATGCAAAACTAAGTTGCAACATATCAATCACACTGTAGTTTTAAACAATTCTTCTAAACTAACTAACACCATCACGCCGCTTACCGCAGGGGTAGGCAGAGAAAATAGAACGCCATACTACCCTGTCCTTTGCAAACATTTTCTAGATGTGAATAGATTTTTGTCACGATACTGGCTATAAATTAATATGAAAAATCACAAGACTATCGGGGTAGCATTCTTTGTTTACCATTTGTGTTATACAAATATGAGGGGAGGGGGGACCATAGACATCGACAAACAGAGCCGCCAATAATTTAGCAATATTACCAATATTAAAATAAGTCCATCGTTTCTGTGACGTCATTCATTGCCAACTTACGAAAACAACGTATTTACGAAGGAGAATTTTCCACAAGAAAATAATGAATGAAAATATTGATTATATCGGCTGTTAAAAACACTTCACGAGTCTAATACAATCCTTTATAGGTTGAGTATGTTAAATTAGATATTCCTCCTGTCTGACAAAGATCCATTATTGATTCATGTATAATAATAATAATAAAACCCTTATCTGCACCCCAATGGTGCATAGGGCACTGTGTCGTATAAACGCAGTGTTATCTTGATCGTTTACACATGAAGGAAAGGTGATCAGCCCTCCGCTCCAGGTACCAGTCCATGGTAATATTGAATAAATATTACAGTGAAAAAATCACTTATATTTATTTTACCCCCCTTTGGGAATCGAACCCGGGACCTCCAGAACGGTAGCCGAGCGTGCTGTCCATTACACTACGGAGGCATATTAAAACATTAAAACGGAGGTTACATTAAAACATATCCGCTCCCTAGGTGGAGCATATGGAGTCCACAAACTGTCTCCCGGCTATTCTGTCGGTTGCCAGCTCCCTTGCATCCTCCCAAGTCAGATCCGCATCCCGAAGCTCTGACGAGAACTGCCGACGGATTGTCAGCAGTGGTCGGGAACCTGATGCCTTGTAAAGGAGGCGAGCTTGATGGCGGCTCTCGGGAGGCATGCGGAGTACATGGCCAAGCCAACTGAATCGCCTCTTCTTGACGACAGTTGTGACCAAGATTTGCCGCGTCCTACGCCTCATCTCTTCATTCAAAGTCAAACCACCGCACGCCTAAAATTCTCCGCAGACACCTATTCTCAAAGCTTAGTACGCGGCTGGTCTGGGCCCTTGTAAGGTGCCATGTTTCACAGCCGTATAAGAGAACAGGAGCGATGCAGGCATTTTAAGTACAAAGATATTATTTATTTACGAAAAAAAAACAGCAAAAACACAATTTTACGTCTTCCAAAAATGTCATTGTGTAATTTTGTTTGTATGTTTTACAAAAGTTTGTTTCCAAATCCGGCACTTTGTATTTTATAGCTTTTTGAGATTAAGAATTACAAAACTTGTGTCCTACCCATCATGACGTATGGAATCGAAAGTAGAGCGGACACCGTTGCCACAAAAAGCGCGCTTAGAGTGTCAGAAATGAAGACTCTGAGAAGCATATCAGGCAAGAGTCTTCGAGATAGAATAAGACACGCCAGGATCAGGGAAATATGCGAGATGGAAGATGTCGTTAGGTGGGGAAGGCAACGAAGGAGACAATGGTATCCATCCAGACTCTCTCACATCGCACTATACAGCCAACCCCATAGTAGACGACTCCCGGGCAGACCACCAAAGAGATGGATTGGCAGCTGGGAATCGACATCGCAGGAGGCTAATATCCCTCTTAAAAACAGGCCACAAGGCCACAAGATGAAGAAGAGAAGATATTTTTTAATGTGTCCAAATCATTGTTCACAAATCTGGTTTTCTCCACTTGAGAGTTATTTAAATTATCATCTCAACAAAGATGAAGAAAATGTGTAGTATCTCAACTTGATATGATGAAACATACCTCTTTATTTGGAAGCAGAAGGAAGTCTGAGTCTCAGGGCTCTAACGACCTGGCATTTGACTGGTTTAAGCGATCGCTTTGTACACTTGTGTAACGTTCACCATTCTGCCCATTGTTGAATATTCTTCTTCTTCTTCTTCTTCTTCTTCATGACCTTCACTGCTGGATATAGGCTTCTCCCCCTTCTTTCCATTGCCTCCAGGCGGTTGCTGCTTGCAGCCAGTTTCTACCCCCCACAGCGACAATATCGTCAGACCACCTCTTTTGTTCTCCCAAGGTCTCTATCGTACAATTCTTGAAGTCCATCTTGTCCATTGAACATCCATATTGCATTTATTTTTGAAACTTGTATATATGCAACGATTTTAGAGCCTTTCACATCGACGGCCCCTACGTAAAGTACTCTATCTGCAAATCTGTAACTTTACAGGAGCGAACTTAGAAGATTTTTTCAATGTGTTTTTTTAAATTAATTAACGGTTTTATCTGAAATTCTAAACTAGTGTTATTCATTCAAAAACACGATAAAATAATGTTTTGAAATCATTTTAAAGTTTATACTTTGTCAAAATTAAGTAGTTAGCGTTTTCGGAGTTCAGTTCGTTTAGAAAATTCGATGTGGATAGCGTCTTATACGCCTGAAAACTAGGTGTAATTTATTTTATATATTTTTTTTTGTTTGTTTATATTGTCCGCCTCCGTAGTGTAATGGTCAGCACGCTCGGCTACCGTTCTGGAGGTCCCGGGTTCGATTCCCAAGGGGGGTAAAATAAAAAATGTTAGTGATTTTTCCACTGTCATATTTATTCAATATTACCCTGGACTGGTACCTGAAGCGGAGGGCTGAACACCTTTCCTTCATGTGTAAACGATCAAGATAACACTGAGTTTATATGACGCAGTGCCCTATGCACCATTGGGGTGCGGATAGGGGTTTTATTTTATTTATTATTATTATATTTAAAAAATAGCTAAGCAATACTTTTTCTTCAAAGTGCAAAAACATCACTTTCTGCCCTGTAGCGGGTAAATATTAAGTTAAAAATATGCCGCTTTTGCTGGGATATAGTACATTTTCTGGGCATTCTAAAAAACGTGCACAACTGAAAATTGGCGATTTTTGATTTGTGACTTTGTTGAAAGGAGTGAGCGAAGTGTGTGGCGTCCCCTTCGTATCCATCTCACTAGTTTTTACAATTTTTACGCCATAACAATATAGTAAAATGCAAAACTGATTATGTATATTTTAGAATCTTATGCCGGAACTGCGTTGGAGATTTTCCTAAAAATATATGTTTTTAAATACATTATTAAATATTTATTAAATTATATGCAATAAAGGCACCAACACTATGCTACAAAGGTTTTTTAATTATCCCCATAACCCGATTTTTATACTTAAAATATATTTGTCCGCCTCCGTGGTGTAATGGTCAGCGTGTTTAGCTACCGTGCTGGAGGTCCCGGGTTCGATTCCCAGGGGTGGAGGTGAAAATAAATATTAGCAATTTAACACCGTAATATTTATTTGATATTACCCTGGACTGGTTCCTGAAGCGCAAGAGTGATCACCTTGCCGTCATGTAAGTAATGATCAAGATAACACTGCGTTAATTTGATGCAGTGCCCTATGCACCATTAGGTGCGGATAAGAGTTATGAAGAAAAATAAATAAATAAATAAAATAAAAAAATATATATATATATACTTATATATATTGTCCGCCTCCGTAGTGTAATGGTCAGCACGCTCGGCTACCGTTCTGGAGGTCCCGGGTTCGATTCCCAAGGGGGGTAAAATAAATATAAGTGATTTTTTCACTGTAATATTTATTCAATATTACCATGGACTGGTACCTGAAGCGGAGGGCTGATCACCTTTCCTTCATGTGTAAACGATCAAGGTAGCACTGCGTTTATATGACACAGTGCCCTATGCACCATTGGGGTGCGGATAAGGGTTTTATTATTATATATATATATATATATATATATTTTTTTTTTTATTCATTTAATATATTTACATTTTTATTTATAACATAATAACATTTGAATCATGTATATGTATATATATATATATATATATATATATATATATATATATATATATATATATATATATAAATAAAATACAATTTATGCACATCAAATGACAAATTATAGATATGACATACTATTTTTATTATTCAAAAAATATTTATTTCTCTTAATTTAACAAGGGGCTCGCCGGCCCAAGTCAAATTTAACAAGAGGCTCGCGCGAGCCCCTCTGAGCTCCCTGCAGCCCACGGCGCCTGTCTTCATCTTTGACGTCAAAAATAAATATAAGTTTATATTTATTGCTGTTGGAGCACGTGTGGCTAGATCGTCTGTCCAAACTTAAAACACAGTAAGGGACATTATTTTTGTAGTACGTTTTTTTACAATTTTAGACAAAAAAATGTACCTTACTGTGTTTTAAGTTTGGACAGCCGAGATGTTCCTACGGCCACACCACACTCTCGATCCACGGGACGTATCCAGCCACCCTGTTAATCGGATACCCGATTGCTCCAACAAAGCAACTGATGGTCAACGACACGACGCCGACCACGGAGTAGGTGCAGTCCACTTTATCCGAGTTGGTCATGACCACGGGAGCTCCAGACTGGTGCTAAAAAAAATGTCTGATTATTTACTGGGCAATTTTTTTTTTAGATGTCGCTCATTCCTTTCAAAAACGTCATAAATCAAAAAACTTGATTTTTCAAGAGAACGTTTTTTAAGTGTAAAAATATAATACATTGTATTAAAAATAAATATCAAGCCACTTATTGAACTTTTTACTGTGCAACAGATCTTTTTAGGTAAAACCTGAAGGTTTTTTCTCCATTTGAAAAATATTTAGTATATTTAAAAAAATAATTAAACAATACCTTTTCTTCAAAATGCAAAAACAACACTCTGCTCTGTAGCGGGTAAATATCAAGTTAAAAATATGCCTCTTCGCTGGGATATAGTACATTTTCTGGGCATTCCGAAAACATGCGCAACTGAAAATTGACGATTTTTGATTTATGACGTTCTTGAAAGGAGTGAGCGATGTGTACAGGCTTTCATTGTCACGATGTTGGATTATTGGCTAATAAATTAATATGAAAAATCACAAGACTATCGATAACATTCTTATTGAAATCTATGGGAACTAATATAATATAAAACCCTTATTCGCACCCAAAATGGTGCATAGGGCACTGCCATATAAACGCAGTGTTAACTTGATCGTTTATACACGAAGGAAAGGTGATTAGCCCTCCTCCAAAAAAATGTACTATATCCCAGCAAAAGAGGCATATTTTTAATTTAATATTTATCCGCTACAGGGCAGAAACTTTTGTTTTTGCGTTTTGAAGAAAAGGTATTGTTTAATTATTTTTTTAAATTTACTAAATATTTTTCAAATTGAGAAAAAACATTCAGGTTTTACCTAAAAAGATCTGTTGCAAAGTAAAAAGTTCAATAAGTGGCTTGATATTTATTTTTAATACATTTTATTATATTTTTAATCTTTAAAAATGATCTCCTGAAAAATCAAGTCTTTTGATATGTGACGTTGTTGAAAGGAGTGAGGGATGTACAATAGTTTACCAGGCAATAGAAATGGATCTTCCTCGAAGGTTATCTAGAGGAAATTGACATAAATTACAAAAGATGATAATAAGGAAGGCAAAGGAAGAATGGAGTTTGGGGAAGGAGGTAGAGGGAGGAGGTTTGATGGACAGTTAGGATCCTGATGATAGATAGTAATGTCTCGGACGTTTCTTGAAAGTTATTAGAGAAGGTGCGTTTGTTCACGCGGAGAGGTAATTCATTCCATAGTCTGGCCGCTTGGACAGAGAAGGAATAACTGAAGAATGATCAGTTATGGCGAGGAAAGGAAAGTGTTCTTTCTTGGGAAGAACCAAGTGGATATGTTTTAAGTAAGTTGCAATTTAATACCTGACATCTCCCCAGTTCTCCTGTAACCAATCTCGCGCAGAACTGTGTTTCATTGTGCAAATAATTTGGATAAAAAGTCGTCCTTGTTCTGGAGTAACAGGATGGTGAATCAGCCGGTATTTGCGCTATGACAACCTCTATCTGGAAATATGACCTGAATTTAAATAACACCCACAACATGCCACAAGAAAGCACACCTCTCAGCAAAGCAGCAAATCACAATATCAGACAGCTCATCAAAGATGAAGAGGAATATGGAAGTCTGGGCCTTTACGGGGCTGACGACCGTCATAAGCTGGTTTAAGTGGTTTCATCACTTTACACACGTGTAACATTCACCAATTCTACCCATTATTGACAACCACACTATATATATATATATATATATATATATATATATATATATATATATATATATATATATATATATATATATATATATATATATATATATATATATATATATATATATATATATATATATATATATATATATATATATATACACCGCAGGACAAAAAAATTTACGAGTTTACTTGCTACCGCACGCCTTGACTTTACTGAACTCTTTTTCTAAGAAATCCTTTATCGATACCTCTTTCTTTTGTTCAATAAATTAAAGACACTTTGTGTCACCTTTCTACAATATTTACATTTTAAAATGTCTCAACAATTTTGTTTTACCCGCTTTTGAGGGAACATAACACAATAATCATGGAAAGTGCAAAGCAAATGTCGATAGCGATAAAATCCAAAATAATCACACTGTCGCAACAAAACATATCTAATTGTAAAATATCTCGTCGAGTTGGGTATTCAGAAGGTGCAGTGAGGTTTTTATTTAAAAAATTCCAACAAACTGGATCCATAGAACGGAAAAAAGGAAGCGGATGGGGGCGCGCGACATCTGCCCGAGATGATCGCTTAATAAAAAAAATTGTTATGCGCGATCGATTTTTAATGGCACTTAAAATACACGCAGAGGTGCAGTCTACTAGCTAATCAACATTTTAAGTAAAAACAGTGTTCAGGCGGCAGTTGGAGCATGGTTTCCAAGCACGAAGTCCCGCAAAGAAACCATTACTGACGAACAAAATGCAGAAGGCTAGACTGGATTGGGCGAAAGAGCACCAGAATTGGACCTTGGAGGATTGGCAAAATGTTATTTTCTCCGATGAATCAAAATTCAACCTTTTTGGTCCAGACGGCATAAAGATAGTTCGACGAAAACTTGGGGAAAAATACCATCCGTCGTGCGTCCCTCGAACCGTTAAACATTCACCCTACGTCATGATTTGGGGGTGCATGACAGCGTACGGTTTGGGACCTTTAAATTTTATACAGGGTACGATGAATGCCATCCAGTACAAAAAAGTGCTGAAAAACCATCTTATTCCAACAATCGAGGACATTACGCAGTATACCGCGGACCCGAT
This sequence comes from Brachycentrus maculatus, assembly GCF_059751285.1. Classification (NCBI taxonomy): domain Eukaryota; kingdom Metazoa; phylum Arthropoda; class Insecta; order Trichoptera; family Brachycentridae; genus Brachycentrus; species Brachycentrus maculatus. The sequence continues at coordinate 965,285 of NW_028280813.1, read as the reverse complement.
TTTTCAGGACGATTTGGCGCCGTGCCATAGAGCCCGCACTGTGAGTACAAATATTTATTTTTTAATGCACTTTGTAGACCACTTGATAAATAATTTATTGTTTTTCTTACAGATCATTGAATACAAGGATAAAATTGGCTTAAAATCGTTGACGTGGCCCGGGAATAGTCCTGATTTGAACCCGATAGAAAATTTATGGGCGATTATGAATAAAAAAGTTGGGAAAAAAAAATAAAAAAACATTGAGGAATTAAAAAATAACTTGATTCAAATTTAGGAAGAAGAAATAACATCAGAAATTTAAGATTCGCTTTACGCTTCGTTAAATAATAGAATTTTACATGTTATAAAAAATAAAGGTGAATTCACTAAGTATTAAATATTTTTAAATGTTATAAATATGTTTAAATGTAAAATACCTTAATTTAAAATAAAGCGATTAGAACCTTCTTCTTAAATATGAATAAAAAAATTACATGTCTTTTATTACTCCATCACAAACACTCGACCATAAATGAACCGTTATGGGTCTCTAAGGTTCGGATAATCTGATACCTGGTATATAATGGCAATTTCTAAGTACAATTCATGAGTAAGATCTTTCATTTTAACCTTGAAGTAACGAGTAGTCATCACATATGTAAAACAATACAAAAAAAACTAATTAAATTTCAAGAATAATTCATTATGTGTCAATTTTAGTTTTTTTGAGGACTCGTAAATTTTTTTGTCCAGGGGTGTATATATATATATATATATATATATATATATATATATATATATATATATATATATATATATATATATATATATATATATATATATATTAATAACCATATCCGCTCCCTAGGTGGAGCATATGGAGTCCACAAACTGTCTCCAGGCTTTTCTGTCGGCTGCCAGCTCCCTTGCATCCTCCCAAGTCAGATCCGCGTCCCGAAGTTCTGACGAGAACTGCCGACGAATTGTCAGCAGTGGTCGTCCTGGGCGACGCGAACCTGATGCCTTGTAAAAGAGGCAAGCTTGATGGCGGCTCTCAGGAGGCATGCGGAGTACATGGCCAAGCCAACTGAATCGCCTTTTTTTGACGACAGTTGTGACCAAGATTTGCTGCGTCCTACGCCTTATCTCTTCATTCCTCACAAAGTCAAACCACCGCACGCCTAAGATTCTCCGCAAACACCTGTTCTCAAAGCTATATATATATATATATATATATATATATATATATATATATATATATATATATATATATATATATATATATATATATATATATATATATATATATATATATATATATATATATATATATATATATACATATATATATATATATATATATATACATATATTGTTCTTGAATAATTAGTACTTCACTAGAGACCTTTATCTATTGGTGAGATGAAAAAAAGCTTACATGGACATATTTAAAAAGTTTTCGCTCACTACTTTCAACAACGTCACATATTAAAAATCATAAATTTTCAGTTTTGCATGTTTTCGGAATGCCCAGAAAATTTACTATATCCCAGCAAAAGCGGCATATTTTTAACTTAATATTTACCCGCTACAGGGCAGAAAGTGTTGTTTTTGCATTTGAAAGAGAATTGTTTAATTATTTTTTTAAATATACTTAATATTTTTCAAAGGGAGAAAAGACTTTCAGGTTTTACCTAAAAAGATCTGTTGCACAGTAAAAAGTTCAATAAGCGGCTTGATATTTATTTTTAATACATTTTGTTATATTTTTAAACTTTAAAAACCATCTCCTGAAAAATCAAGTTTTTTTATAAATGACGTTGTTGAAAGGAGTGAGCCACATGTCGTTCTTATCATTCTCCATGTTATCTGACCTTTGCCGTGGCCTTTTTATGACGAATAATCGAGACTCTACTGTATAATACTTTTATGTAATACGTAACTACGGAGGAATACGAAAATGAGATCATATCTTTTATATTTTATATTGGGTGTCGGGTTGTGGTCCCGTGGTTAGTGTCGCGGACTCTTAAGTCAGAGTTTCTCGGTTGGAACCCACTCTACCGCAATTTGATACCTATTTCTAATAAGGAGCCGCTCAGGCTCACAGAAATAGTATGAAATTGAAATATTTGTGTTAGTTATATTATAACCCTTATCCACACACCCAATGGTGCATAGGGCACTGCATCGAATTGACGCAGTGTTATCTTGATCGTTACTTACATGAAGGCTAGGTGATCACTCTTGCGCTTCAGGAACCAGTCCAGGGTAATATTAAATAAATATTACAGTGTAAAATCACTAATATTTATTTTCGCCCCCCCTGGGAATTGAACCCGGGACCTAGAGCTAAACACGCTGACCATTACACCACGGAGGCGGACATATATATATATATATATATTTATATATATATATATATATATATATATATATATATATATATATATATATATATATATATATATATATATATATATATATATATATATATATATATATATATATATATATATATTTATATATATGCATATATATATATATATATATATATATATATATATATATATATATATATATATATATATATATATATATACACACATAAAATAAATATAAGTGATTTTTCCACTGTAATATTTATTAAATATTACCATGGACTGGTACCTGAAGCGGAGGGTTCATCACCTTTCCTTCATGTGTAAACGATCAAGATAACACTGCGTTTATATGACACAGTGCCTTATGCATCATTAGGTTGCAGATAAGGGCTGTATTTTTTTATTTTTTTTATTTTTAAAGTCCTGTTGTAGTAAATACATATCACCGGGAGGGAAAGGATAATAACGCAGATAAAAGTATCTACCTTTAAAATTTTCATTGCATTAGCGTTAGTTGTTTCCTTGTTAAATCGAGGTCCATAGAGCTTGGTTCCCTGTGGAGGCAGTTCATCCGTATGAAGGCAGGCAGGTCGTACAGTGCTCGAAAATATGACACTAAAACAAGTCAAGACGAAGGTCAATATTTAGTACAAACATAGAAGTCAGAAGGTATATATGTGCAGCTGAGGCAGGTATAGTTGGCAAGATCAAGGGTGTATTAGATGGTGTGATCATGTATAGAGAATGGTTGGAGCAGTATATATGGGAGAGTAGGCCCGAGAGTCTACATAGCATGTATGGCTAGAAGCTAGGACTGTATGCCAGGGTCAGGAGTGGAGGAGTCAGGAGGTATATATGTGCAGCTGAGGCAGGTATAGTTGGGAAGATCAAGGGTGTATTAGATGGTGTGATCATGTATAGAGAATGGTTGGAGCAGTATATATGGGAGAGTAGGCCCGAGAGTCTACATAGCATGTATGGCTAGAAGCTAGGACTGTATGCCAGGGCCAGGAGTGGAGGAGTCAGGAGGTATATATGTGCAGCTGAGGCAGGTATAGTTGGCAAGATCAAGGGTGTATTAGATGGTGTGATCATGTATAGAGAATGGTTGGAGCAGTATATATGGGAGAGTAGGCCCGAGAGTCTACATAGCATGTATGGCTAGAAGCTAGGACTGTATGCCAGGGTCAGGAGTGGAGGAGTCAGGAGGTATATATGTGCAGCTGAGGCAGGTATAGTTGGGAAGATCAAGGGTGTATTAGATGGTGTGATCATGTATAGAGAATGGTTGGAGCAGTATATATGGGAGAGTAGGCCCGAGAGTCTACATAGCATGTATGGCTAGAAGCTAGGACTGTATGCCAGGGTCAGGAGTGGAGGAGTCAGGAGGTATATATGTGCAGCTGAGGCAGGTATAGTTGGCAAGATCAAGGGTGTATTAGATGGTGTGATCATGTATAGAGAATGGTTGGAGCAGTATATATGGGAGAGTAGGCCCGAGAGTCTACATAGCATGTATGGCTAGAAGCTAGGACTGTATGCCAGGGCCAGGAGTGGAGGAATCAGAAGGTATATATGTGCAGCTGAGGCGGGTATAGTTGGGAAGATCAAGGGTCTATGAGATAGTGTGGCCATGTATAGAGGATGGTTTGATCATATAGCCGGGAGAGTAGGACCAGGAGAGACTTGGTGTATGATTGCAGCAAGCACTTACTCCCTGTCGAGCTGCAGCAGCTGGATGTCGTCGTAGAGTGTGCCCTTGTTACCTTGCGGATGGTTCACTGCTCGGATAATGCTATAGAGATTGGCGGGGTTAGAAAAACTGGCTACGTCACTTCCTCCGACCTTGGCGTGAGTAGGAACGCTGAAAATATTTCATAATTATACAGAAAAATGGTTATTCGATAATCTAGAACCGTTTTCAGCAACGTAACATATGTAGTAATATATGTAGTAACATATGTAGTATGTAATACAAAAATCGCTCACTCCTTTCAACAACGTCAAATATCAAAAAAGTTGATTTTTCAGGAGATCGTTTTTATAGTTTAAAATTATAATACAATGTATTAAAAATAAATATCAAGCCACTTATTGAACTTTTTACTGTGCAACAGATCTTTTATGTAAAACCTGAATATTTTTCCTCCATTTGAAAAATATTTAGTATATTTAAAAAAAAAAAATTAAACAATACCTTTTCTTCGAAATGCAAAAACAACACTTTCTGCCCTGTAGCGGGTAAATATTAAGTTAAAAATATGCCGCTTTTGCTGGGATATAGTACATTTTCTTGGCATTCCGAAAACATGCACAGCTGAAAATTGACGTTTTTTTGTATATGACGTTATTGAAAGGAGTGAGCGATATATATGAGCTGTGCAGAATAGTGATTTATAGTTAAATGTCTCTTACATTCATTCCTAATAAACCAAAGTTAAGTACCAAGTAACCAGTTTCTATTTTTGATAAATATGTTTGATAATTTTAATATTTTTAATTGAGTAGTCTGCCTGACGAAAGTTTAGTTACTATGTATCTACAAATATAGTTTAATTATCGTGGGTTAAGATCATTCCCAAGAATCTGCTTGTTGATACCACCCATCAATTAGCGTTTGTAGTATCCATCACTCCACTACTTCACCAGCTGCACTGGGCACGCTTTCCCCAAAGGGCGCAGTATAAACTCCGTCTGCTCGTGTGTAAATCAATGCATAATATGGTTATTATGTAGCAGTATATACACGGGTCTACCAAACAGTAGAGTTGCAATCACTCCACTACTTCACCAACTGCACTGGGCACGCTTTCCCCAAAGGGTACAGTATAAAATCTGTCTCCTCGTGTGTAAATCAATGCATAATATGGTTATTATGTAGCGGTATATACACGGGTCTACCAAACAGTAGAGTTGCAATCACTCCACTACTTCACCAACTGCACTGGGCACGCTTTCCCCAAAGGGTGCAGTATAAACTCTGTCTGCTCGTGTGTAAATCAATGCATAATATGGTTATTATGTAGCAGTATATACACGGGTCTACCAAACAGTAGAGTCGCAATCACTCCACTACTTCACCAACTGCACTGGGCACGCTTTCCCCAAAGGGTACAGTATAAACTCCGTCTGCTCGTGTGTAAATCAATGCATAATATGGTTATTATGTAGCAGTATATACACGGGTCTACCAAACAGTAGAGTTGCAATCACTCCACTACTTCACCAACTGCACTGGGCACGCTTTCCCCAAAGGCTGCAGTATAAACTCTGTCTGCTCGTGTGTAAATCAATGCATTATATGGTTATTATGTAGCAGTATATACACGGGTCTACCAAACAGTAGAGTGACTGACTCCGCTACTTCACCAACTGCACTGGGCACGCTTTCCCCAAAGGGTACAGTATAAACTCTGTCTGCTCGTGTGTAAATCAATGCATAATATGGTTATTATGTAGCAGTATATACACGGGTCTACCAAACAGTAGAGTTGCAATCACTCCACTACTTCACCAGCTGCACTGGGCACGCTTTCCCCAAAGGGTACAGTATAAACTCTGTCTGCTCGTGTGTAAATCAATGCATAATATGGTTATTATGTAGCAGTATATACACGGGTCTACCAAACAGTAGAGTTGCAATCACTCCACTACTTCACCAACTGCACTGGGCACGCTTTCCCCAAAGGCTGCAGTATAAACTCTGTCTGCTCGTGTGTAAATCAATGCATAATATGGTTATTATGTAGCAGTATATACACGGGTCTACCATACAGTAGAGTTGCAATCAGTGCACTACTTCACCAACTGTACTGGGCACGCTTTCCCCAAAGGGTACAGTATAAACTCCGTCTGCTCATGTGTATATTAATGCAGTCTGTACTTTCTCAGCATTTCTTCTCCATGTTATTATATAATGGATAAATGTAAACGTTGTGTTTCACTCTCTCTCGCTGCTCGCTGATAGTGTGTGAAGGAGATGTGTATTGACCAGTGCTTACTATTTGTTATTTTATTATTATTTTATGATTTTTGTTTCTCTTTTAGTGTATTCATTAGTGTATTTTTATAATTGATACTGTATGCATGTATTATGTTAACCCTTTCCACTCTGACCATTTTTTCTCATAACTGATCAGCTACTCTGATTTTAAAAAATGCGTCATTTTTCTACCATTGAAATAAATATTTTGATCCCCTAATTTTGGGACACTCTGTCTGGCAATTCTTATGACCATGTTAATTAAGATTAACTGTATTTATCTGAAATATTTGTTGGTAGAATATACTAGGGTGATAGAGAAATCAGTGATTAAAGTTATACCTGCGCCGGGCCAGACATTGTGGCCCACGGAGCTGCCTACTAGAATCATACGGGCCAGAAAGAGTTAAAGGTATCAGCCGTTCAATAAATAAATTAAAGATATGGTTATTATGTAGCAGTATAAACACGGGTCTACCAAACAGTAGAGTTGCAATCACTCCACTACTTCACCAACTGCACTGGGCACGCTTTCCCCAAAGGCTGCAGTATAAACTCTGTCTGCTCGTGTGTAAATCAATGCATAATATGGTTATTATGTAGCAGTATATACACGGGTCTACCAAACAGTAGAGTGCACATCACTCCACTACTTCACCAACTGCACTGGGCACGCTTTCCCCAAAGGGTACAATATAAACTCTGTTCTTGTATAAATCAATACATAAGACATTCTTACGATTCGACTGGAAGTATTTGAGCATTGGAGAGGTCAGCTGCTCGGCAATGCCACGTGGACATGACCCATCGCTCAGATATCAGAGTCCCTGAGCAACTCCAAGTAGTTCCAACTCTTCCGAAACCTAAATGGACCTAAAGCATTTACTTATTACATCAATAAATATTATTGTAATAAAATACCCAGGTACCTACCTATACATTTTATTAAGTACTTACATATAGGACCTACATAAAACAGATCTACCACCAGATGTCGCATGCGTCGCGCTGAATAAAACAAAAGACATCAGATAGAAAAAATATAATATTGTGAACTGTCAGAATCAGATAGATAGATAGATAGAAAAATATTGTAAAGATTAATTAAGAATAAACTTTAATTATAAACTTTAATTACAAAGCAACACATTGTTTATATTATTTTTTGACATCTCATCAAAGATGAAGAAGAATATGGAAGTCTGGGCATTTACGGGGCTTACGACCGTCATAGGCTGGTTTAAGTCATCACTTTACACACGTGTAACATTCACCAATTCTACCCATTATTGACAACCACACTACTCAAATTCTTGGAAGTTCTATATATATGAACCAATTTAGAAACCTTGTTCATGAATCACTAGAACTTCACTAGAGACATCTATTGGTGAGATGTAAAGAAGCTTTTTATTAAGCAGAAACTCTTATATTAGATTTTGTGAACAAGTATTTGGACACACTCAAAATGTTGTAAACACATTGTTTATTTTATTATTATACACCCACTTTACATATTATTTACACCCAATTTACAAAGAAAAATATTATCACGTTATATATATATATACTTTAAAATCAGTCATTAAATATGAGGGGCTTATCATTCACTCCTTTCAACAACGACATAAATCAAAAAACTTTACCTTATCCGCACCCCAATGGTGCATAGGGCACTGCATCATAAATTAAATATATATATATTAAATATACTTAATATTTTTCAAATAGAGAAAAAACAGTCAGGTTTTACCTTAAAAGATCTGTTGCACATTATAATGTTCAATAAGTGGCTTGATATCAATTTAATACATTGTATTATATTTTTAAACTTTAAAAACGTTCTCCTGAAAAATCAAGTATTTTGATATATGACGTTGTTGAAAGGAGTGAGTGATATAAGTGATTTTTACTAATATTTATTTTTCTGGACTGGTACCTGAAGCGGAAGGCTGATCACCTTTCCTTCATGTGTTAACAATCAAGAAATATACATAAACGCAGTGTTTTCTTGATTGTTAACACATGAAGGAAAGGTGATCAGCCTTCCGCTTCAGGTACCAGTCCAGAAAAATAAATATTAGTAAAAATCACTTATATCACTCACTCCTTTCAACAACGTCATATATCAAAAAACTTGATTTTTCAGGAGAACGTTTTTAAAGTTTAAAAATATAATACAATGTATTAAATTGATATCAAGCCACTTATTGAACATTATAATGTGCAACAGATTTTTTTAGGTAAAACCTGACTGTTTTTGTCCATTTGAAAAATATTTAGTATATTTAAAAAAAATAATTAAACAATACCTTTTCTTCAAAATGCAAAAACAACGCTTTCTGCTCTGTAGCGGGTAAATATTAAGTTAAAAATATGCCTCTTTCGCTGGGATATAGTGCATTTTCTGGGCATTCCGAAAACATGCACAACTGAAAATTGACAATTTTTTATACATGGATTTGTTAAAAGGATTAAGCGATATGTAAAGATTCTTCTTCGTCTTGATTGGGATGCAGCTTTTATTATTTTTATGTGAAAGAAGATGGAAGTCGGGGCATTCCATGGCTTATAGGCAACAATTATTACAAACAACTTATAATTATATAAATTATACAAGAAAAGAAGCAGAGAAAGACCGAGAAAAACATGGCACGATCAGGTATGCCAAATACTTGAAAGTGGTCAGGTTAGGAGTCGTAACAATCGGCGGGTATGTATGAGGAGATGCATGAACGTGGAAGAGGCGAAGAATGTTTGCAAGGACAGAGTGGTGTGGCGCTCTATCCTCCTGCCTACCCCTGCGGGAAGCGGCGTGATGGTTAGTTAGTTAGTTAGTTCTGAGACATTACTATCTATCATTAGAATCCTAACTGTCCATCAACTGATTGATCAGTCTTGATAAAGAAGCGGTTAGCTTGGAAACCGGTAGACATTATAATTAAGTTATAATAAAATAATTATAGTGATTATAAAACAATACATTTACAACTCACCAATAGATGTCTCTAGTGAAGTTCTAGTGATTCAAGAACAATGTTTTTTGATTGGTTCATTTATATAGAACTTAGCCCTGCGCTTCAGGTACCAGTCCAGGGTAATATTGAATAAATACTAGAGTGAAAAAAAACACATATTTATTTGACCCCCCTGGGATCGAACTTCCAGAACGTTCTGTTCAATAAAAAGCTTATTTTCATCTCACCAATAGATGTCTTTAGTGAAGTTCTAGTGATTCAAGAACAAGGTTTTTTAATTGGTTCATTTATATAGAACTTAGCCCTGCGCTTCAGGTACCAGTCCAGGGTAATATTGAATAAATATTAGAGTGAAAAAAAACACATATTTATTTGACCCTCCTGGGAATCGAACTTCCAGAACGTTCTGCTCAATAAAAAGCTTGTTTTCATCTCACCAATAGATGTCTTTAGTGATTCAAGAACAAGGTTTTTTAATTGGTTCATTTATATAGAAGTTAGCCCTGTGCTTCAGGTACCAGTCCAGGGTAATATTGAATAAATATTAGAGTGAAAAAAAAACACATTTGACATATTTGACCCCCCTGGGAATCGAACTTCCAGAACGTTCTGCTCAATAAAAAGCTTGTTTTCATCACACCAATAGATGTCTTTAGTAAAGTTCTAGCGATTCCAGAACAATGTTTCTAAATTGGTTCATATATATAGAACTTCCAAGAATTTGAGTAGTGTGGTTGTCAATAATGGGTAGAATTGGTGAATGTTACACGCGTGTAAAGTTATCACTTAATATAATAATCACTTTATAATACAACATTTTGAGTGTGTCCAAATACTTGTTCACAAAATCTGGATTATCTCCAATTACAGGGGTTATTTTCATATTATTTTTTTGACATCTCATCAAAGATGAAGAAGAATATGGAAGTCTGGGCATTTACGGGGCTGACGACCGTCATAGGCTGGTTTAAGTGATCACTTTACACACGTGTAGCATTCACCAATTCTACCCATTATTGACAACCACACTACTCAAATACTTATTATATATTTATTTATATTATAAGGTGATCACTTAAACCAGCCTATGACGGTCGTCAGCCCCGTAAATGCCCAGACTTCCATATTCTTCTTCATCTTTGATGAGATGTCAAAAAAATAATATGAAAATAACCCCTGTAATTGGAGATAATCCAGATTTTGTGAAGTATTTGGACACACTCAAAATGTTGTATTATAAAACAAAGTTACATTTTAATTATAAAATGGAAAATCACAAAGTTAGTGCTGCAAATATGAATTAAATTCATTTTGTTTATTGGTTTGACATTGACTTTGTGGGATGACATGTTAAATATATTTTTATTTGCAATTGAGGACCAAAAAGTGATATTCACTTACCAAGAAAGGGAACTCGTGTGGAGAGGCAAATTGCCCGCTGCCGACATCTATCTGACAGGCGGCTTGCGTCGGCACAGCGCTGCCCTCGCACGGGTACACCGAGTTGGCCAGCTCGATGCATTCTGCAAATGCAATAAATTCATATTTTAATTAAAATGTAACTTTGTTTTAAAATCACTATAAATATTTTATTATATCTTAATTATAATGTCTACCGGTTTCCGAGCTAACCGCTTCTTTATCGAGACTGATTGATCAGTTGATGGACAGTTAGGATTATAATGATAGATAGTAATTTCTTAGAACTAACTAACTAACTAACCATCACGCCGCTTCCCCGCAGGGGTAGGCAGAGAGAATAGAGCGCCACACCACTCTGTCCTTGCAAACATTCTTCGCCTGTTCCACGTTCATGCATCTCCTCATACATACCCGTCGATTGTTACGACTCCTAACCTGACCACTTTCGAGTATTTGGCATACCTGATCGTGCCATGTTTTTCTCGGTCTTCCTCTGCTCCTTTTTCCAATTACATTCGCCTCATAAATTTGTTTTACCGTTCTTTCCTCGCACATTCGTTCTACATGTCCAAACCATCTCAACGCACCTTTCTTAATTTTATCGATAATGCTTATCTCAGCTTTGCATTCCTTCCTTATTTCACTATTCGCACATCTATCATACATCGTTTTATCGCACATTCTTCTGAGAGATGGCATTTCGACTGCATTCAGTCTACTTTCAACCTTCTTTTGCCAACTCCATGTTTCACTTCCATACATTAGAGTTGGAACCGGGACTCCGTTGTGCACTGCCAGGTTATATAGGTTTTTATTTGCTATAACTGAATGTAATGTCTCAGATGTTCCTTAAAAGTTATTAGAGAAGATTATCTCCATTATAGGTGTTTTTTTTTTTAATAAAAATAAGAATATGAAAAACAACTCCTTAAATTGAAATGATTTGAGTAATGAACACTCAAAATATTTAAAAACAAATGTTTTTTTAAAATAAAGATAGCTACTTAGTTAGTTTGAGAAGTACCCACTGTCCCTAGCTTTCTGTCCAGTTCTCTGGATGGTGACAGCTTGCGGCGGAAGCGGACAAGTCCGGTTCGGGATCAGCTCCGGAGTGCAGCACACTACGGGCACCGTGCCTATATACCAACATACCTGAAGCACAACAATAAACCCATATTATTGTTTTGACATATCGCTCACTCCTTTCAAGAACGTCATGAATAAAACATTGTCAATTTTCAGTTGTGCATGTTTTCGGAATGCCCAGAAACTGTACCATATCCCAGCAAAAGCAGCATATTTTTAACTTAATATTTGCCCGCTACAGGGCAGAAAGTGTTGTTTTTGCATTTTTAAGAAAAGGTATTGTTTAATTATTTTTTTAAATATACTAAATATTTTTCAAATGGAGATTCAAAAAGATCTGTTGTATAGTAAAAAGTTCAATTAGTGGCTTGATATTTATTTTTAATACTTTTTTAAACTTTAAAAACTATCTCCTGAAAAATCAAGTTTTTTTATATATGACGATGTTGAAAGGAGTGAGCGATGTATCAAATTAATACAATTTTGCAGCTTTGGACTATGAATATCTCGGTGAAGTAAAGAGATGGAGCAAAATCTGTGATTGTATATGATAGAGGCCGGGTATAAGAATGCTTTGGGTTGTGTTACGCCAAACAGCCAGAACTTGAGTTACGGCTAGTTGCCGCTACAGAAACGATGGAGTTATTTTAATATTGGTAACATTGCAAGATTATTGGCGGCTTTATTGAAGTCTACGGTCAACCCTGCCTCATATTTGTTCAACACAACATACACCTCCAGATATTTTTTGAGGAAAATGCGTTGCTATTGCCTGGGATTAAGAAAAATCTGCGATGTCAAAGATTTTGTGTGATGGGGAAAAGAAAGAGGACGTTTCTGGAGAAATCATATGGGAAAAGGAAGTTTGAAACGAGTGGTCAGATTACAGCCTACAGAAGAGGTAAAAGACCCTCAGGAAGACCACCTAAACGATGGAGAGACAGCTGGTCTTCCACCTCCCAGGAGCGGACCGGAGAATAACAGGACATAGTCCTAAATAAAGAAGAAGAAGAATATAAGGTCATGCAAAATAAATGTACACTTACCTGTGGAATGATTCCTTCATACACTCCATCCAGTGCGGCTTGGCAGTTCTTTATGTGGACGCAAGTACCGGATCCGCTGGACTCCAATGTGCAGCTATCACCTACAATTCAGGTGAGATGTTAAAAAAACATTTAAGTTCATATTAATAGTTGTGGCTGCTTCTCCATGGTGCCCAAAGACCATAAACATGACATAGGAGAAAAGTGGCAAGCAATACCGAGGAAGGCGGCGTATATCCTGGAAAATATTATGAGTTGAAAGAGTTTCAAACCAAGATGTTTGAGGCCGCATGTGAAATGCGAAAGAAGTTATAGACACTGTAAAGAAATGATGCTGTGGGCCGTTGTATGAGGGGAGAGAAATAGCGAGTAATAGGTATTATATTACAAGGCGGCGTGGAAGGTAAACGCAGCGTAGGAAGAAGGCGTATATCCTGGCTCCGCTGCAGCACTGGGGCGCTGCTCAGAGCGGCTGCAGACTGACACGATGATTGCCAACCTTCAGCGTGGAGTACTCGGGCCGTTGTATGAGGGGAGAGAAATAGCGAGTAATAGGTATTATATTACAAGGCGGCGTGGAAGGTAAACGCAGCGTAGGAAGAAGGCGTATATCCTGGCTCCGCTGCAGCACTGGGGCGCTGCTCAGAGCGGCTGCAGACTGACACGATGATTGCCAACCTTCAGCGTGGAGTACTCGGGCCGTTGTATGAGGGGAGAGAAATAGCGAGTAATAGGTATTATATTACAAGGCGGCGTGGAAGGTAAACGCAGCGTAGGAAGAAGGCGTATATCCTGGCTCCGCTGCAGCACTGGGGCGCTGCTCAGAGCGGCTGCAGACTGACACGATGATTGCCAACCTTCAGCGTGGAGTACTCGGGCCGTTGTATGAGGGGAGAGAAATAGCGAGTAATAGGTATTATATTACAAGGCGGCGTGGAAGGTAAACCCAGCGTAGGAAGAAGGCGTATATCCTGGCTCGGCGACTTCGCGTATATCCTGGCTCCGCTGCAGCACTGGGGCGCTGCTCAGAGCGGCTGCAGACTGACACGATGATTGCCAACCTTCAGCGTGGAGTACTCGGGCCGTTGTATGAGGGGAGAGAAATAGCGAGTAATAGGTATTATATTACAAGGCGGCGTGGAAGGTAAACGCAGCGTAGGAAGAAGGCGTATATCCTGGCTCGGCGACTCCGCGTATATCCTGGCTCCGCTGCAGCACCTGGGGCGCTGCTCAGAGCGGCTGTAGGGACACGATGATTGCCAACTGTATTTTAACATACTTTTCCTTATCTATCGTTCTAGAATGTCCAGCAGACCCATCCAACCAGTATTATGGGACTACCGGAGCTCTCCGATGTCTGGCCCAGTTCGATTCTCACGCTGCCTTCCTCGAAGGACAATATCTAAAAGGTATGTAGACTGGACTTCTTCTCCTTCAGACTGGACTTTTTCTTCATCTGCTCCTGGGAGGTGGAAGTCCAGCTGTCTCTCCATCGTTTAGGTGGTCTTCCTGGGGGCCTGTTACCTCTTCTGTCTGCTGCTTTCCTCATCACTTGACCCAAACTTGCTGTTCCTACACTGGACTTCATTTTATTCACAACATTTTGAGTGTGTCCAAATACAAATCAGCTACAAATCTGGATTATCTCCAACTAGGATTTATTTTCTATTTTCTATTTTCTCCGCTGCAGCACTAGGACGCTGATTGACGATGATTGCTGACCTTCAGCTTGGAGAGAGACAGTGAGAAGATAGTATGCAAAATCTGTGCAAGAAATGGAAAGAAATATCATAATAACATACAAATAAATACCTTCTTTTCCATTTTGAACCGCGTCTGAGGATGCGATTAAAATGAAAAAAATCCAAATATGTTTCAGTGTCAAGATGCCGTCCATTTTTTTTGTAAGCTTTGACAGAGATAACAAAACTCTGTATAGTATAGTTACGTATTATAAAATATACGTCGTTTGTGTGAAAATAATTTAATTTATACCTAAAAACATTATCTGTTTTAACCCGTTACATCCGAGAAACACATATCGCTCACTCCTTTCAAGAACGTCACAAATCAAAAAACTTAATATTTCAGGAGAACGTTTTTAAAGTTTAATAATATAAGACATTTGTCCGCCTCCGTAGCGTAATGGTCAGCACGCTCGGCTACCGTTCTAGAGGTCTCGGGTTCGATTCCCAGGGGGGGGGTCAAATAAATATAAGTGATTTTTTCACTGTAATATTTATTCAACATTACCCTGGACTGGTACCTGAAGCGGAGGGCTGATCACCTTTCCTTCATGTGTAAACGATCAAGATAACACTGCGTTTATATGAAGCAGTGCCCTATGCACCATTGGGGTACGGATAAGGGTTTTATTATTTTTATTATTGAACTTTTTGCTGTGCAACAGATCTTTTAAGGTAAAACCTGAAGGTTTTTTCTCCATTTGAAAAATATTTAATGTATTTAAAAAAATAATTAAACAATACCTTTTCTTAAAAATGCAAAAACAACATTTTCTGCCCTGTAGCGGGTAAATATTAAGTTAAAAATATGCCTCTTTTGCTGGGATATAGTACATTTTTTGGGCATTCCGAAAACATGCACAACTGAAAATTGACGATTTTTGATTTATGACGTTCTTGAAAGGAGTGAGCGATATGAAGAACTCTTTTTCAGCCTTCTGTCTACTACTACTACTACTTCTACTACCATCACGCCGTTTCTCCGCAGGGGTAGGCAGAAAGGATGGAACGCCACACTCTTCTGTCCTGACATACACTCCTCGACTCCTTCACATCCATACATCTAGTCATACATGCCCTCCGATTACGCAGACTTTTGACACCGCCAGATTTTAGGTTCTGATTGATCTGATCGTGCCAAGTCTTTTTCGGTCGTCCTCGTTCTATTTTCCCGCTCACATTTGCCACATATATTTTCTTAGTCATTCGAGAGAACGAGAGTTATCCATTCGCTCCACATGTCCATACCACCATAAAAAACTGTTAATCTAATCTTTTCAATTATTCCTAGTTTAGCCTTATACGAGTATCCTTATCGTTATATTGATTGTCTTCTTCTTCTTCTTCTTATTGTAGGCCTTGCGGCCTGTTTTTAAGAGGGATTAGCCTCCTGCGACGTCGATTCCCAGATACCCATCTCTTTGGTGGTCTGCCCGGGAGTCGTCTACCATGTGGTCTGCCATACAGTGTGATGCGGGGGAGTCTGGATGGTTCCATTCTCCTCGCATGCGCATACCATTGTCTCCTTCGTTGCCTTCCCCACCTAATGGCATCTTCGATCTCGCATATTGTATTAATATTTATTGAATTTTTATTTTTTTTATTTTTAATAGTAGTAAGTGACTCATTTTCACCTTGGTTTGGCATATCTAAAAGGTGTTAAACAGGGATGTGAAATGTCACTGTGTATATATATATATATATATATATATATATATATATATATATATATATATATATATATATATATATATATATATATATAATCTATTCGCTCGGTGGCGAAAGGGTTTAGTTGATATTTTTTTTATATATACACTAGTTTTTTTTTATATATCTCTATCTGTCAAGTATAACCTCTTTACCTTGGCTTTGATAGTGATATGTAAACACCTATAAAATAATTAAAATTTTCAGTAACATGCCCAACTTGTAAAATATCAAACCACCAATCAAAATTTTAGTAATATATATACATATATATATATATATATATATATATATATATATATATATATATATATATATATATATATATATATATTTGGATACATACAGTGAGCACTTCTCAAACTAACTAACTAACCACCATGCCGTTTCCCCGAAGAGGTAGGCAGAGAGAATCGAACTCTTTTATTCACAAAAAAATCATAATTTTTGAGTTGATACAGTTTTGATCTAGGTGTGCGATATATCGAATTCATATGGATCAATATAACGATGTGTGATTATTGGCTAATAAATTAATATGAAAAATCACAAGACTATCCGTAGCATTCTTATTGACATCTGTAGGGAACTAAGGGAGATATGAAGGTTTAAACTTTACATATTTTAATAAAACCAAAAACGTGCGTTCGCATACGTCATCAAATTTCCGCCATCGAACGTTTTATGACGTCATATGGTTTACACTGTCTGTGGTCTATAGAGCTGTAATAGCAGTAGTGTGGATTGTTTGTTTACCACTACATATATATATATATATATATATATATATATATATATATATATATATATATATATATATATATATATTGTGTTATACAAATATGACGGGAGCGTCAACAAATAGAGCCGCCAATAATTTAGCAATATTACCGATATTAAAATAACTCCATCGTTTCTGTGACGTCATTCATTGCCAACTTACGAAAATAACGTTTTTTCGAGGGCGAATTTTCCAAAAGAAAATGATGAATGAAAATATTGATTATATCGGGTGTTATAAACACTTCACGAGTCTAATACAATCCTTTGTAGGTTGAGTATGTTAAATTAGATATTCCTCCCGTCTGACATTGATTTTTGTTATTTTTTACGACATGGTTACATGATGAAATAAGGAAAGAATGTAAGGCTGAGATAAGCATTATCGATAAAATTAAGAAAGGTGTGTTGAGATGGTTTGGACATGTGGAGCGTATGAGCGAAGAAAGAACGGTTAAACAAATTTATGGAGCGAATGTAGTAGGAAAAAGAAGCAGAGGACGACCGAGGAAAACTTGGCACAATCAGGTATGTCAAATACTTGAAAGCGGCCGGGTCAGGAGTCGTAATAATCGTCGGGTATGTATGAGGAGATGCATGAATGTAGAAGAGGCAAAGAATGTTTGCAAAGACAGAGTGATGTGGCGTTCGATTCTCTCTGCCTACCCCTGCGGGGAAGCGGCGTGATGGTTAGTTAGTTAGTTTTTTTTTTGTTACATCACTCCGTGTGCAACGGGTTGAATGATGTATATCGCCAATTGGTGACACACGTCCGTAGTGCAATACGACTCTCGTTCACATACGCGCCGTTCCTTCATCAGTGTCCTGAGAGATGAAGCCTCACTCCATTAGTTTGTCGACATGCCTCATCCTACAATCGACATGTTTGTCGACATGCCTCATCATGTTGCTGGGCCTTCCGCTGGCAACAATGACGCAAGAAAGTGGTCTATTTTGGTGGATGGATAACACGCATTCAGGCAAATTAAATGACATATTATAATTATCTTTATTTGAGATGAAAGATATCGTTTTTATGCGAAAGAAGATGGAAGTCTGGTCTTTGTATATATACATACTAGTCGCTCACTCTTTTCAACAATGTCATATTTCAAAAAATGACAATTTTCAGCTGTGCATGTTTTCGGAATGCGAAAGAAGATGGAAGTCTGGTCTTTAAATATATACATACTAGTCGCTCACTCTTTTCAACAATGTCATATTTCAAAAAATGACAATTTTCAGCTGTGCATGTTTTCGGAATGCGAAAGAAGATGTAAGTCTGGTCTTTAAATATATACATACTAGTCGCTCACTCCTTTCAACAATGTCATATGTCAAAAAATGACAATTTTCAGCTGTGCATGTTTTCGGAATGCGAAAGAAGATGGAAGTCTGGTCTTTAAATATATATACATACTAGTCGCTCACTCTTTTCAACAATGTCATATTTCAAAAAATGACAATTTTCAGCTGTGCATGTTTTCGGAATGCGAAAGAAGATGGAAGTCTGGTCTTTAAATATATATACATACTAGTCGCTCACTCTTTTCAACAATGTCATTTGTCAAAAAATGACAATTTTCAGCTGTGCATGTTTTCGGAATGCGAAAGAAGATGGTAGTCTGGTCTTTAAATATATACATACTAGTCGCTCACTCTTTTCAACAATGTCATATATCAAAAATCGCCAATTTTCAGCTGTGCATGTTTTCGGAATCATCAATTTCAGACGGGAGGAATATCTAATTTAACATACTCAACCTATAAAGGATTGTATTAGACTCGTGAAGTGTTTATAACACCCGATATAATCAATATTTTCATTCATCATTTTCTTTTCGAAAATTCGCCTTTGAAAAAACGTTATTTTCGTAAGTTGGCAATGAATGACGTCACAGATACGATGGACTTATTTTAATATTTGTAACATTGCTAAATTATTGGCGGCTCTATTTGTTGATGTCTATGGTCCCCCCTCCCCTCATATTTGTATAACACAAATGGTAGTGTAGTGGTAAACAAACAATCCACACTACTACTATTACAGCTCTAAAAACCATAGACAATAAACCATATGACGTCATAAAACGTTCAATGACGGAAATTTGATGACGTATCGCTCACTCCTTTCAAGAACGTCATAAATCTAAAATCGTCAATTTTCAGTTGTGCATGTTTTCGGAATGCCCAGAAAATGTACTATATCCCAGCAAAGGCGGCATATTTTTAACTCAATATTTACCCGCTACAGGGGAGAAAGTGTTGTTTTTACATTTTGAAGAAAATGTATTGTTTAAGTATTTTTTGAAATATACTAAATATTTTTCAAATGGAGAAAAAACATTCAGGTTCTACCTAAAAAGATCTGTTGCACAGTAAAAAGTTCAATAAGTGCCTTGATATTCATTTTTAATACATTGTATTATATTGCTAAACTTTAAAAACGTTCTACTGAAAAATAAAGTTTTTTGATTTATGACGTTCTTGAAAGGAGTGAGCGGTATGCGAACGCACGTTTTTGGTTTTATTAAAATATGTAAAGTTTAAACCTTCATATCTCCCTTAGTTCCCTACAGATGTCAATAAGAATGCCACCGATAGTCTTGTGATTTTTCATATTAATGTATTAGCCAATAATCACACATCGTGATTTTTATCCAACAATGAAATTATTTTTTGACATCTCATCAAAGATGAAGAAGAATATGGAAGTCTGGGCATTTACGGGGCTTACGACCGTCATAGGCTGATTTAAGTGATCACTTTACACACGTGTAACATTCACCAATTCTACCCATTATTGACAACCACACTACTCAAATTCTTGGAATTTCTATATATATGAACCAATTTAGAAACCTTGTTCATGAATCACTAGAACTTCAACTCTAGTGAAGTTGATGCCTAAGGACGGGAAGGGTATAGGCCGCGACACTAACCACGGGACCACAACCCGACACTTAGACTAGCATATGACGGTCGTAAGCCCCGTAAATGTCCAGACTTCCATATTCTTCTTCATCTTTGATGAGATGTCAAAAAATAATATGAAAATAACTCCTGTAATTGGAGATAATCCAGATTTTGTGAACAAGTATTTGGACACACTCTAAATGTTGTAAACAATGAAATTACTCTTTTTTGCAGATAATCTTGGACCGGGCAAGTCATATGGCGCAGTAACGGAAAAGGGCAATTCAGTCAAAAATGACGAAAACATCTTTGAAAAATACGTTTCTAAATATATATCATCATACATAAAAGATTGCAACGAAAATGCTGACGTGTCGGACATGATCGTCTTTCCAGATGACTCGTATCCTCTTATCAATCCATGTAAGTACTCTCCAATAGGCCTGTGTCAGGACATTTGATTACTAACTAACTAATTAATGCAATAAATTCATATTTTAATAAAAATGTAACTTTGTTTTAAAATCACTATAAATATTTTATTATATCTTAATTATAATATCTACCGGTTTCCAAGCTAACCGCTTCTTTATCAAGACTGATTGATCAGTTGATGGACAGTTAGGATTCTAATGATAGATAGTAATGTCTCAGAACTAACTAACTAACTAACCATCACGCCGCTTCCCCGCAGGGGTAGGCAGAGAGAATAGAGCGCCACACCACTCTGTCCTTGCAAACATTCTTCGCCTCTTCCACGTTCATGCATCTCCTCATACATACCCGCCGATTGTTACGACTGCTAACCTGACCGCTTTCAAGTATTTGGCATACCTGATCGTGCCATGTTTTAATTAACATATTATAATTATCTTTATTTGAGATGAAAGATATCGTTTTTATGCGAAAGAAGATGGAAGTCTGGTCTTTAAATATATACATACTAGTCGCTCACTCTTTTCAACAATGTCATATGTCAAAAAATGACAATTTTCAGCTGTGCATGTTTTCGGAATGCGAAAGAAGATGGAAGTCTGGTCTTTAAATATATACATACTAGTCGCTCACTCCTTTCAACAATGACCTGACCGCTTTCGAGTATTTGGCATACCTGATCGTGCCATGTTTTTCTCGGTCTTCCTCTGCTCTTCTTTTCCCGCTAACATTCGCCTCATAAATTTGTTTTACCGTTCTTTCCTCACTCATTCGTTCTACATGTCCAAACCATCTCAACACACCTTTCTTATATTGGATTATTAATATATATAAACTCTTTTATTAGTATGGGGTCCGAATATCCCTTTTTGTAAATCCAGACTTGCTCAAAGACACTCATTTTTTATAGCTCCAAAACTGTTTAACTTATTCCACAAAGACCATTTGTTAGATTTTAATTCCCTAAGTTCGTGTAAATTAAAAAAAAATGCTTAGATTATTTATAGAAGAGACAGATTTAAGCTGCTTTTTCTTTTAGCACATGAACTCTAGCTTTTTGCTTTTTTCCTTTTAATTTTTTTTTGTTTTTTTAAGTTTTCAAGTTTATTTTTAAAAAAAATTGTTGTCTGAGAGTTAAGTATTTTTCTGTATTTTATATTAAGTTTTTTTGTTATTTTGTATTACTAGTTCTACTTAGAAACCTATACCCTTATACCCTGTACTATGACTATTTATTTTGTATACCCACACACAGGCCATGCCTTTGTGGGATCTTTTTTAGTTTTCATTTTTATATTTTATATTTTATGAATATTTTTTGTAGTTGAATTTATGCTATGTAATACAAAAGAATTTAAAATAAAGAAAAAATGAATAAAAAATCCTGGATTATAATCACATACCGCTCACTCCTTTCAAGAACGTCATAAATCAAAAAACTTGATTTTTCAGGAGAACGTTTTTAAAGTTAAAAAATATAACACATTGTATTAAAAAATATATCAAGCTACTTATTGAACTTTTTACTGTGCAAAAGATCTTTTTAGGTAAAATCTGAAGGTTTTTTCTCCATTTGAAAAATATTTAGTTTATTTAAAAAAAATAATTAAACAATACCTTTTCTTTAAAATGCAAGAACGACATTTTCTGGCCTGTAGCGGGTAAATATTAAGTTAAAAATATGCCTCTTTTGCTGGAATATAGTACATTTTTTGGGCAATCCGAAAACACGTCCAACTCAAAAATGACGATTTTTGATTTATGACGTTCTTGAAAGGAGTGAGCGATACATGAAAAGCGCCAGAAAACATCTCACCAATGGATGTCTCTAGTAAAATTCAAGCAGTATGTTTCGAATTTGAGCGACATATATAGAAGTTCCAAGAATTTAAGTAGTGTGGTTGTAAATCATGGGTAGAATTGGTGAATGTTACACCTGTGGAATGTTACAAGTGATCACTTGAACCAGCTTATGACGGACGTAAGCCCCGTAAATGTCCATACTTCCATATGCTTCGTCATCTATGTTGAAATATCAAAAAATATAATATAAAAAATAAAAATAAAACACAATATGATACACCTATTTCTAATGATGAGCCGCTTAGGTTCATAGAAATAGTATGAAATTGAAATATTTGTGTAAATAAAAAATAAATAAAAAAACACAAATATTTCTCTTTAAAAAAAGGACCCCCTGAATAAACAAATTAAGGCATTGCGTCTTATTTACTCTTAAATAATAACATTATCTCCGTTTTAAAATAAACCAACCATTATCATGACCTTTGACATTTCCAAGTTATATTACAAGACAAATAAAATAAAATAAAACATACCTATCACTCATTTAGCGTAGCCGTACACGCGCGTTTTTTGCTTTCGGATTTTTTTGGTTCCGTATTCAGAATCGCCTTGTTCGCCTCCGTAGCGTAATGTTCAGCACGCCGGCTACCGTTCTGGGGGTCCCGGGTTCGATTCCCAGGGGGGGTCAAATAAATATAAGTGATTTTTTCACTCAAATATTTATTCAATACTACCCTGGACTGGCACCTGAAGCGGAGGGCTGATCACCTTTCCTTCATGTATTAACGATCAACATAACACTGCGTTTATATGATGCAATGCCCTATGCACCACCAACATAACACTGCGTTTATATGATGCAGTGCCCTATGCACCATTGGGGTGCGGATAAGGGACCATAGACATCAACAAATAGAGCCGCCAATAATTTAGCAATGCTATCAATATTAAAATAAGTCCATCGTTTCTGTGACGTCATTAATTACCAACTTACGAAAACAACGTTTTTACGAAGGTAAATTTTCCAAATGAAAATTATGATAATATCGGCTGTTATAAACACTTCACGAGTCTTACACAATCCTTTATAGGTTGAATATGTTAAATTAGATATTCCTCCCGTCTGAAAATGATCCATTATTGTTTTTTAGGCAATGCTCGAGAGAGTTCGACTATAAAGCAAGATTCTTCAAACAACGAAAAGCAATCAAAAGTTGGAACTGAAAAAGATGCGAAAAAACACGTCCAGGATTCTAAAAATATCGGTTATAATTCAAACGAAGACGAAGAAGGTGTATTGCATGAAGAAAATCGAACCCCTCTCAAAGAGAGTTTAAATAAATCTATTACGAAACATGAAATAGATGGCATTCAAAGGAGAGACAACATGATAGACGAAGAAGTTAAAAGGTTTTATGATTCTCGGAGGATAAACATATCTGCTTTTATTGAACAAGGTGAAAAGAATGACAAACCAAAGGAAAATAATGAGACGTCGTTAGATACTTTTATAAAGGAGTTTTTTTCGAAAAATATATCCGAGTTTGGAAGTCAATTTAGCACCGCTGTCAATGGTGAAACCACAGACAATACGCATAGTACGAAACTAGATCAAGAAGCTAGTACGATCCGACCAAGCGAAGAAAAACAAAATGAAGGGGGAAGAGGCGAAGAAAATGGAGAAGAATACGACCCAAAAAATACGAAATTAAAAACCACAGAAGACTATATTAATTATATATTCAAAATAACAAATAATCCGAATACAATTGATGGCAAAAACACTTACGAAGTCGAACCATCTGAAGTTGAAGATCAAGGAAGAACTTCATGGGACCTTCATGAAAAAGAATCGAAGTTTTACGGTCAAAATAGCCATGATATCAATAACAAAACTATAAATAATATGTACAATCTTGAACAAGAAGCTCGTACAATCGAGCCAGTTGATAAAGGCACGATCAGCCAAATTGGTGAAGAGGAAAATCAATTTTACCCAGTCTTTAAAACCACGGAAAATTATCCTCAAGATGAAAATAATAATAAAAAAGATGAAACCGGCGCAGAAAATGAAGAAGAATACGACCCAAAAAATACAAAATTAAAAACTACCGAAGACTATATTAACTATATATTTAAAATAACTAAAAACCCAAGTATAATTAAAGACACAGCGAATAATCTTAAGGATACAGCAAATACAGTTAAGGACATGACAAATACAGCTAAGGACACGACGAATACAGCTAAGGACACGACAAATACGGCTAAGGACACGACAAATACGGCTAAGGACACGACGAATACAGCTAAGGACACGACGAATACAGCTAAGGACACGACAAATACAGCTAAGGACACGACGAATACAGCTAAGAACACGACGAATACAATAAAGGACACTACAAATACAGCCAAGGACACTGCAACTTACGAAGACGAACCCTCGGAAGCTAGAGAAGAGCAATTTGCTAAATATTACAATAACTTAATGTTCGGTGGTGCCAGACACAAACCAAAAACTGCAAGTTATGTAGACGGCCAATCAGCAGATGAATTTTTGACTTATCCGCTTTTGAAAACAATGGACGATTGTCTTGAAGAAATATTTAGCGATGCAAAAGCGGAAATAAAAGAAAACAAAAAGAAAAAAGACAAATATGAAGACGCGCTATGGAAAATTAGTGGTGGGGAATTTTTAGCTGATCCGAGTTTGAAGTTGATGGATTATGCGGATTATACAGGCTTTGGTGGAAGAGATGAAATGGAATATAATGAACAAGAAGCTTATTTTAAACCTGAAAAAACCGGTGAATATTTAATTAATATAAGATTTAAACCTGAAACAGATAATCCCTTTATGCTAAGTAATTGGAAAGAAAATAAATGATTTGGATTAACACTGTTCAAACTCTTTTCATTCCGACTGCAGGTACATCTACCGTACACTGTTCTACCATTCAGGGAGTAGTCTGACCTCCATTCTGCGGGCAGTGCTCCCTTACACTCTGCACCCATTCCGACTGCAGGTACATCTACCGTACACTGTTCTACCATTCAGGGAGTAGTCTGACCTCCATTCTGCGGGCAGTGCTCCCTTACACTCTGCACCCATTCCGACTGCAGGTACATCTACCGTACACTGTTCTACCATTCGGGGAGTAGTCTGACCTCCATTCTGCGGGCAGTGCTCCCTTACACTCTGCACCCATTCCGACTGCGGGTACATCTACCGTACACTGTTCTACCATTCAGGGAGTAGTCTGACCTCCATTCTGCGGGCAGTGCTCCCTTACACTCTGCACCCATTCCGACTGCGGGTACATCTACCGTACACTGTTCTACCATTCAGGGAGTAGTCTGACCTCCATTCTGCGGGCAGTGCTCCCTTACACTCTGCACCCATTCCGACTGCAGGTACATCTACCGTACACTGTTCTACCATTCAGGGAGTAGTCTGACCTCCATTCTGCGGGCAGTGCTCCCTTACACTCTGCACCCATTCCGACTGCAGGTACATCTACCGTACACTGTTCTACCATTCAGGGAGTAGTCTGACCTCCATTCTGCGGGCAGTGCTCCCTTACACTCTGCACCCATTCCGACTGCAGGTACATCTACCGTACACTGTTCTACCATTCAGGGAGTAGTCTGACCTCCATTCTGCGGGCAGTGCTCCCTTACACTCTGCACCCATTCCGACTGCGGGTACATCTACCGTACACTGTTCTACCATTCAGGGAGTAGTCTGACCTCCATTCTGCGGGCAGTGCTCCCTTACACTCTGCACCCATTCCGACTGCAGGTACATCTACCGTACACTGTTCTACCATTCAGGGAGTAGTCTGACCTCCATTCTGCGGGCAGTGCTCCCTTACACTCTGCACCCATTCCGACTGCAGGTACATCTACCGTACACTGTTCTACCATTCAGGGAGTAGTCTGACCTCCATTCTGCGGGCAGTGCTCCCTTACACTCTGCACCCATTCCGACTGCAGGTACATCTACCGTACACTGTTCTACCATTCAGGGAGTAGTCTGACCTCCATTCTGCGGGCAGTGCTCCCTTACACTCTGCACCCATTCCGACTGCGGGTACATCTACCGTACACTGTTCTACCATTCAGGGAGTAGTCTGACCTCCATTCTGCGGGCAGTGCTCCCTTACACTCTGCACCCATTCCGACTGCAGGTACATCTACCGTACACTGTTCTACCATTCAGGGAGTAGTCTGACCTCCATTCTGCGGGCAGTGCTCCCTTACACTCTGCACCCATTCCGACTGCAGGTACATCTACCGTACACTGTTCTACCATTCAGGGAGTAGTCTGACCTCCATTCTGCGGGCAGTGCTCCCTTACACTCTGCACCCATTCCGACTGCAGGTACATCTACCGTACACTGTTCTACCATTCAGGGAGTAGTCTGACCTCCATTCTGCGGGCAGTGCTCCCTTACACTCTGCACCCATTCCGACTGCGGGTACATCTACCGTACACTGTTCTACCATTCAGGGAGTAGTCTGACCTCCATTCTGCGGGCAGTGCTCCCTTACACTCTGCACCCATTCCGACTGCGGGTACATCTACCGTACACTGTTCTACCATTCAGGGAGTAGTCTGACCTCCATTCTGCGGGCAGTGCTCCCTTACACTCTGCACCCATTCCGACTGCGGGTACATCTACCGTACACTGTTCTACCATTCAGGGAGTAGTCTGACCTCCATTCTGCGGGCAGTGCTCCCTTACACTCTGCACCCATTCCGACTGCGGGTACATCTACCGTACACTGTTCTACCATTCAGGGAGTAGTCTGACCTCCATTCTGCGGGCAGTGCTCCCTTACACTCTGCACCCATTCCGACTGCAGGTACATCTACCGTACACTGTTCTACCATTCAGGGAGTAGTCTGACCTCCATTCTGCGGGCAGTGCTCCCTTACACTCTGCACCCATTCCGACTGCAGGTACATCTACCGTACACTGTTCTACCATTCGGGGAGTAGTCTGACCTCCATTCTGCGGGCAGTGCTCCCTTACACTCTGCACCCATTCCGACTGCAGGTACATCTACCGTACACTGTTCTACCATTCAGGGAGTAGTCTGACCTCCATTCTGCGGGCAGTGCTCCCTTACACTCTGCACCCATTCCGACTGCGGGTACATCTACCGTACACTGTTCTACCATTCAGGGAGTAGTCTGACCTCCATTCTGCGGGCAGTGCTCCCTTACACTCTGCACCCATTCCGACTGCAGGTACACCTACCGCACAGTGCAATGAAGAAATAACACCATGTGTATTATAAATCAAAGTTTTATTCAAAAATATTTACAGCAATCTTCAACAATACAAATTCATTGTTTTTTTTTTTAAATTATTTTTATTACTTTACTAACAAATCTAAAAACGTGATGCTACCTCAAAACCAATATTTCTTTTAGTATATTTTCACCTTACACACTTTGCTTACATGGAAAATAATCTATGTATTACAATCATATCTGCTAAGGTATGTTTTATTCATATAATAGATCAGCTAAGTCCGGCTCAAAAGAGCCCTCTTTGACCTTTCAGTGCGAATCCAGCACAAATATCCGCGGGAAGGCTCTCCGACTCTGCGTATTCACGCCAACAATCTTTTTCAAGCGTGAACCTTACCAGAAGTAAACTGACAAATCGTCTTATTGACGAGAACCAGAAACGTGCTAAAAATAATGACATACATATCGCTCACTCCTTTCAAGAACGTCATAAATCAAAAAGCTTCTTTGCATCTCACCAATAGATGTCCCTAGTGAAGTTCTAGTGATTCAAGAATAATGTTTCAAAAATTGGTTCATATAGGCTCACTCCTTTCAAGAACATCATAAATCAAAAAAACTTGATTTTTCAGGAGAACGTTTTTAAAGTTTAAAAATATAATACAATGTATTAAAAATAAATATCAAGCCACTTGTTGAACTTTTCAGTGTGCAACAGATCTTTTTAGGTAAAGCCTTAAGGTTTTTTCTCCATTTGAAAAATATTAGTATATTTAAAAAAATAATTAAACAATACCTTTTCTTCAAAATGAAAAAACAACACTTTCTGCCCTGTAGCGGGTAAATGTTAAGTTAAAAATATGCGTTCCCGTGTTGGGTAGTCGAGGTAGAAGTAGAAGCTCAAATGGGATATCAAATGATTATATTGAAAAAATTAAGGTATTTCTTCACTACTGACATCTGTGAAAAAAAATTCAAAGAAAAATATTCTTTTAAATCGGCAAAAATGTACCATACATGGCCTTGCCGCACTGAGAGATGGCATCCTGACTGCATCCAGTCTACTCTCATCCTTCCCAAACCGCCTTCCTTAGTTTGCTGGATAGTGCTCATCTCAGCCTTGCACCCTTTCCTTATATCACCATTGGAACATCTACCATACATGGTCTTGCCGCACTGAGAGATGGCATCCCGACTGCATCCAGTCTACTCTCATCCTTCCCAAACCATCCCAAGCCGCCTTCCTTAGTTTGCTGGATAGTGCTCATCTCAGCCTTGCACCCTTTCCTCATATCACCATTGGAACATCTACCATACATGGTCTTGCCGCACTGAGAGATGGCATCCCGACTGCATCCAGTCTACTCTCATCCTTCCCAAACCATCCCAAGCCGCCTTCCTTAGTTTGCTGGATAGTGCTCATCTCAGCCTTGCACCCTTTCCTTATATCACCATTGGAACATCTACCATACACGGTCTTGCCGCTCTGAGAGATGGCATCCCGACTGCATCCAGTCTACTCTCATCCTTCCCAAACCATCCCGAGCCGCCTTCCTTAGTTTGCTGGATAGTGCTCATCTCAGCCTTGCACCCTTTCCTTATATCACCATTGGAACATCTACCATACATGGTCTTGCCGCTCTGAGAGATGGCATCCCGACTGCATCCAGTCTACTCTCATCCTTCCCAAACCATCCCGAGCCGCCTTCCTTAGTTTGCTGGATAGTGCTCATCTCAGCCTTGCACCCTTTCCTTATATCACCATTGGAACATCTACCATACATGGTCTTGCCGCACTGAGAGATGGCATCCCGACTGCATCCAGTCTACTCTCATCCTTCTATGCTTCACTTCCATACATTACGGTTGTTACCAGGATTCCGATGCATTTAGCATCATTATCAAACACCATACGATGTTTGACGATGATGTGAAATGCATGGAAACATGCGGTACTATAAATTTTAAGAAATAGTGGTATTCACCAAGTGAAATTCAATTAAAAAATGGATAGATTTTACCGAAAAGAGACTGCCGAATCAATTAATGAAAATAATATATTTCCTTAATTTATTTTACTTATCACAATTTTAAACATTACACATACATTTATCATTTTAAAATATATCTAGGATGATTTTTTTTTCTAACAATTCTTTTCCTATCACAAAATGTTAACAAAACCATTTAAAACAAGAAATATTTTTAAATGAATCGATAGTTCATGTACACAACGCAAACTGTATTAGATTAATATGGTGACTGGTTTAGTTGTACATAATATTGACTGAAAACACCCGCAAATCCTCAGTAATTCCTATGTGGAGTGTGGCTGGATACAGCATTTATCAAGCCAACTCCTATGCGAAGTGTGGCTCAACATGGCATTTATTACACCAGCTTCTATGCGGAGTGTGGCTCCAAATGGAATTTATCACGCCAACTCCTATGCGAAGTGTGGCTCAACATGGCATTTATTACACCAGCTTCTATGCGGAGTGTGGCTTCACATGGTATTTATTACACCAACTCCTATGCGTAATGTGACTCAATACAGCATTTATCACACCAACTCCTATGTGTAGTGTGGTTCCACATAATATTTATTACGCTAACTCCTATATCGAGTTTTGCTCAACATTATATGGTGCTATTTCTAAAGTAATACAGATAAAAACACTCAATTTCCAATAGAAAACTAATATGGGACCCCGTTTTTGTCTATTCTTTAAATGTAGCGCTACATTTTGAATGTTCAAAATATCATGAGTTGAAATAGTTTCAAACCAAGATGTTTGAGGCCGCATGGGAAATGCGAAAGAAGTTATAGACACTGTAAAGAAATGATGCTCTGGGCATTTGATGAGGGGAGAGAAATAGCGAGTAATAGGTATTATATTACAAGGCGGCGTAGAAGGTAAACGCAGCGTAGGAAGAAGGCGTATATCCTGGCTCCGCTGCAGCACTGGGGCGCTGCTCAGAGCGGCTGCAGACTGACACGATGATTGCCAACCTTCAGCGTGGAGTACTCGGGCCGTTGTATGAGGGGAGAGAAATAGCGAGTAATAGGTATTATATTACAAGGCGGCGTGGAAGGTAAACGCAGCGTAGGAAGAAGGCGTATATCCTGGCTCCGCTGCAGCACTGGGGCGCTGCTCAGAGCGGCTGCAGACTGACACGATGATTGCCAACCTTCAGCGTGGAGTACTCGGGCCGTTGTATGAGGGGAGAGAAATAGCGAGTAATAGGTATTATATTACAAGGCGGCGTGGAAGGTAAACGCAGCGTAGGAAGAAGGCGTATATCCTGGCTCCGCTGCAGCACTGGGGCGCTGCTCAGAGCGGCTGCAGACTGACACGATGATTGCCAACCTTCAGCGTGGAGTACTCGGGCCGTTGTATGAGGGGAGAGAAATAGCGAGTAATAGGTATTATATTACAAGGCGGCGTGGAAGGTAAACGCAGCGTAGGAAGAAGGCGTATATCCTGGCTCCGCTGCAGCACTGGGGCGCTGCTCAGAGCGGCTGCAGACTGACACGATGATTGCCAACCTTCAGCGTGGAGTACTCGGGCCGTTGTATGAGGGGAGAGAAATAGCGAGTAATAGGTATTATATTACAAGGCGGCGTGGAAGGTAAACGCAGCGTAGGAAGAAGGCGTATATCCTGGCTCCGCTGCAGCACTGGGGCGCTGCTCAGAGCGGCTGCAGACTGACACGATGATTGCCAACCTTCAGCATAAATAATCTCAATAAAAAAAATATAATTATTAAAGAGTATTAGGGTTCAAGTCAAGACAAGGAGATGGCACATGTTATGGAGGAGACTGTGATGTCCATACGCTTCACCTAGGAAGTGTACATAGTAAAAGAAGAAGAAGGGTCAAGTTACTATAACCGGGGTCACCAAATAGGAGCAAAATAGAGACGGAGAGGGTAAAAATAGCAAAGTAATGAATATTTAAAAAATAATCTTATAATATTTATATTCAGGATCACTCAGTCATTCATCGTTCACTTTGTGTAATACCACCTAAAAACCATCCCATCACCAGGTCAACTGTAGACAGTTTATAATTGAGTTTTTAAGTGGTATTACACAGAGTGGAGAACGAATGATAAGGAGAGCGTTATATTACAATACCACAAAGTCAACAATGCTTTTAAAATACGAAATATAACACAAGAGTCTTCTCACAGCGCTCAGTTTATAACCAGTTATTAATCTCTACGTCCCGTCATTCCCCTTCCTTCTCCAGGTCTTTGCTCTTCTTTTTTTTCTTCTGCTTCTTGGGCGTGTCCTCCGTCACGTCCTCCGCGGCGTCCGCGGCCTCGGGCGCCTCCGAGTCGCGCTTCTTTTTCTTCTTCTTCTTCTTCTCGGAGGTGGCGTCGGGCGAGACGGCCGCCTCGGCCGTGTCGTTGAGGCTCAGCTTCCTCTTGCGCGACTCGTCCGCGTCGCCGTTCTGCTCCGCCTTGGCCGCGTAGTCCACGTAACCCGTCAGCCACTCCGCGGGGGTGTTTTCATTGGGTTTGCCGAACTTGTCCAGTTTTCCGTTTTTGATGAGGGTCTTCTTCATGGAGGCCTTGGGGCCGAGGCCCCAGCGCCTGGGATACGTGTCGCGTTCCATTATCACGCGCTTGAGCTTAGCGACGACTCCGTGGTCGCAGGAGGCCATCGTGGAAGTCGTCATTAGAGCGATGGCTAGTGCGATTGCTTCGCCTTTTGTCGACACGATGACGATCTCCTGGTCCATTTCTATCCCGTCTTCGTAGCGTAACACTCCGGGCAGCATGATCTTGGCGCCGTAGCACACGGCGTTGACTGCGCTGTCCTTCATGAAGATTCTCTTGTGCCCTGTAAGGAGGCCTTCTAGGGGGCGTATGATCCTACGCAGGTAGGTCTCGTCTTTGTGGTTCTCGTACGCCCACTGCGCGTCCAGCACGTCGTGCATGGTCACCATGCAGTCGCTCTCTCCCTGGAAGCCGGTGCGCACGCGCCTCAGCTCGAGCATCTGCCCGCCGACGCCCAGGATCAAGCCGAGATGGACGCACATGGTCCTGATGTAGGAGCCGGCCTCGCAGCTCACCCAGAAGACTCCCATGTTCCTCTCCGCGTCATACTCCAAGAGATTGCTCTCGTACACTGTGCGCACCCTTAACTGCCTTTTGACGGCGGATATGAGAGGCGGCCGCTGGAACAACGCTCCGCGTAATTTTTCCAAGCCTTGACGCACTTTCTGGACGCTCTCGACGGCAGAATGCAGTCCGAACACGGCCACGTACTCCTTGCCGGCGTTCTGCTGCGATTTTACAAGCCTCGTAGCGCGCTCGATGCACACGATCAAGCACCCCGTGACTTTGGGATCCAATGTCCCCGAATGCCCCGTCTTTTCAACTTTTAAAATGCGCTTTATCCAGGATACGACCTCGTGGGAGCTGGGATTACTGGGCTTGTCGAGGTTTATATATCCGGACTTTACGTAATCCACGATGCTTCTTTTTAGCGGAGACGCGCCGAAAGGCAGCGGCGTGTAGTGTCCCGTCCGCACGTTGAGATGATCGAACTTCTTCAGTAAAAGCGGCCAGTAAGCCGTGTCCAGTTTGGCGACAGCCTCCGTCGGCTCGATCTTGAAATCCCGCACCTTCTGGAACTCTCCCACGCTGATCCCTCCTTTATCTTTCTTCTTTTTTTTCTCCGAAACCGGGAAGGTTTCGGCCATCGCGACGTCTGTCATGTCGATTGCGCCTCGAAAATACGGAAATAATTAAACCACCGCCGCAGCCGCACTGTAGATCGTTAATTATTCTTTCTCTTGCCCGCTCGTTTCGATATTGACACCGGACTCGGCGTATTTACGAAGAAAACAAGTCACGAGGCGACACGCGCCGTGAGACAACAGCAGTCACACGTGCAAACAAAAATGAGGTTATGAACGACCAGAGACAATTTGTGTTTGTGACAAAATAAAAAATAATAATATTCAGTACCTAACTTCGAGAAATAAACAAAACATTGGTCTATGGTACATGTTCGTGCTACGCCGTCTATCAAAATGCAGCGCGGAAATATAAAATTGAAAACAATTTATTATTTATGAATCACACATACAATCTCTCCCCCAATGAAATTGTACCAAGTTCAGAGTTTGAGAATTTTATAAATTGATTCGTTAGTCACTTTGTGGCAATATCTTTTCATTTCAATAAAATTTTTACTAGGGTAATACTTACTACTACTTCATATTTCTTAAAATCCGTTGTGACACGTATTCCGGTGCATTCCATTCGAAAATGATGTGAAATGCATCGAAACACGTGTCACAATAGAATTTTAAAAATACTGTTATTTACCAAGTAAAATATTAATTTAAAATGTATAGAAATTACCACAAAGTGCCTGCCGAATCAACTGATGAAATTATTTTTCATATACTTAATATAATTATTGTAAAATGTGCCCTCGGCACGGGAACACCCATGAAGGCACTTTATTGAAATATGAAAAAAAATTACTTTTGAATATGTCGTTAGGTGGGGAAGGCAAGGAAGAAGACAATGTTATGCGCATGTGAGGATAATGGAACCATCCAGACTCCCCCACATTGCACTGCACGCCCAATCCCAAGGTATACGACTCCCGGGCAAACCACCAAAGAGATGGTTCGACAACTGGGAAACTCTTTAACCTTTCCCTTCCGGTGCTAAAATAAAACGCTCGTCCCGGTGTTGGGTAGTCACTACACAATAAAAAAAATGCGATTTTAAATCGGAAAAATACGGACGTTCATAGCTAATCCCCTTAATTAATTATAAATTAAGTCAAAAATTATAATAATTTACATTTATTTGCTGAAAACATTAAAAAACCATCTGGCACCGCTCACGGAACAAGCATAGGCCCACTCTCGTCGGAAGCCCAAAAGCTACTGCCGCTAGCCAGAGAACATTGAGCTTTGAGCTCCTCACGCTTGCACAGTGCACGTATGCAAGAGTGAGATGCGAATATAGTGTCGCGGTTCCCGCACACTCTTCACGCGCTGTTTATGCGCGAATCTGTTTCCGATATTCACAAAATGCCTCCGATGTACCCGATAAATTGTGATTATTATTGATATTATTTTTTAAATGATTGCGTAAATATGTTATGGAGGAATACCTAAAATGTTACCCTTGTATTTATTGAGATGTTATGGTTATTAGAAGCAATGTGTACTCGGCTGTCCAAACTCAAAACACAGTAAGGGACATTTTTTTGTAGTACGTTTTTTTTGCATTTTCGGACTGAGTAAACGCTACTTGGTCCAAAAATGCAAAAAAAAACCTACTACAAAAAAATGTTCCTTACTGTGTTTTGAGTTTGGACAGCCGTACTAGGTACACAACACCGGGAAGCAGTGGCGTGCCTAGGGTTTACCAGTAAGGCAAGCCCATTATTTTTCACATTCGTGAATACATGATGTACCTATAATTTCTTCACCTCATATCGTTCCCAGTGTAGTAAGCACCCAGAAAGTATTATAAATATAAACAATGAATTGTAATCAATATAAAAATATGCATACATGTAACTTTTGTAAGGTATAGCCATCACCTTTCAATAAAGAAAATGTTCACTGTAACAAAATATCTTCCTCAGATATCAATCATCACCATATAATGGCATGCATAGTGTTTAATAATCATATAAGCGCGCGATAATTAAAAAAAGTCATACATTAATTATGTATTTTTAATCATTTGGTCTAGATTTAGTCATTTTTATTTGAAATTGTTAGGCAAGCCGGGTTTTTGGGCTTCTAGGGAAGTACCGCCACTGCCGGGAAGGGAGGGTTAAAACAGGCCACAAGGTAAGAAGAAGAAGAAGACAATTTTGTAAAAATGACTCACCACAAAGTCACTTAGAAAAAGGGAGAAAAAAATAAATAAACAGAATAAATAAAACATTTTTTTTATAACTTTTTCAATATATTTTAATCGACTTTCTGTTTACAGTTTAAAAATATGGTAGACAAGTCAAATTCTTCACAAAATAAACAAGTTTCGTCATTCCAATAGTATTTACTCACCACGCACTCTATCCTTAACATCTACTTCTAAATCGAATATGTCTGCTAACACGGCTATCTCTGCCAACAAACGCTGTATAATATGAGTCATGTTTTGAATATAAT
The DNA here is from genome assembly GCF_059751285.1 of Brachycentrus maculatus. NCBI lineage: Eukaryota > Metazoa > Arthropoda > Insecta > Trichoptera > Brachycentridae > Brachycentrus > Brachycentrus maculatus. The sequence continues at coordinate 929,579 of NW_028280813.1, read as the reverse complement.
AATATAATAATAATAAAACCCTTACCGCACCCCAATGGTGCATAGGGCACTGCTTCATATAAACGCAGTGTTATCTCGATCGATTACACATGAAGGAAAGGTGATCAGCCCTCCGCTTCAGGTACCAGTCCAGTGTAATATTGAATAAATATTAAGAGTGAAAAAATCACTTATGTTTATTAAACCCCCCTGGGAATCGAACCCGGGACCTCCAGAACGGTAGGCGAGCATGCTGACCATTACACTACGGAGGCGGACAATTTTGAATATTGAAAGCATTAACTTTGTGGATCATATTGATATATTATTTCGAGAAATAAAAATACTTTGTGTTCTGATCCACTCACATTTTTATTAACCAACTAGTTTCCGCAACAACCTGTTGCCCTCTTCAGGGTTTCAGTAATAAATGAAACCCTGAAGAGGGCAACAGGTTGTGCCGAAACTAGTTGGTTAATAAAAATGTGAGTGGATCAGAACACAAAGTATTTTTATTTCTCGAAATAATATAATATGAGTCAACTCAAAATTATCCCTTCCGAAGGAGAAAGCAAAATTACTTCGCAAAGATCCCAACAGATGCCAGTCCCGAGCAAAATATCCCACAATGGATCAATTTCATGCGTTTTTATTGGCTAGAAAATTAATATGAAAAATCACAAGACTATCGGTGACATTATTATTGACATCTGTAGGGAACTAAGGGAGATATGAAGGTTTAAACTTTACATATTTTAATAAAACGAACAACGCTGTACGTCATCAAATTTCCGTGTAATGGACAGCACGCTTGGCTACCGCACTGGAGGTCCCGGGTGCGATTCCCATGGGGGAGAGTCAAATAAATATTAAGTTATTTTTTCACTAATATAATATTTATTCAGTATTACCCTGGACTGGTGCCTGAAGCGGAGGGCTGGATCACCTTTCCTTCACGTGTTAACCATCAAGATAACACTGCGTTTATATGACGCAGTGCCCTATGCACCATCGGGTGCGTATGACGGTCTGAAGGAAGGTACATGGAATCACGCACACATGACACCAAGTGAATTCCTCGAATTATTTTCACCAGTTGATCGATAGCGTATTAGAAAACATATTCCAGAATATCTTAAATACTAAAAAGTCAACGGACCTTTACTCAAGCCTTTTAATTCAAATTTTAAACTTAAAATTCTATAAAAATATAAGATAAGAAAAGAAAAATACTAAGGTAGTGGGCCTCTTTGAATGGTTAGGAAGCATTTTGATTTGAATATCAAAATGAAACGCTTGTATAGGACCACGGGAAAGGTGTTGTTCAATGGGATTCATTGTGCCTTTTTGGTACTCTATAATACACTTAAGTCACATTATTCTTGAAATATATCGTAATATAAACAAATAAGATCGTAACATAAATAAATCAAAGCACACATCGTGTGTCACTCTTACCCACTGGCGAAGCGTAGCGTCGAGAGTGAGACAGATATAGGGCATGATTATGGCGCGGACTAATTACCGATCGCAAGAAAAATCAGGGATCTGTTCTTTTATTTATCCTTGTGATGTTACAAATTATTAGTCAGATATTTCAACAGATGTCATAAGGCCAAGGATTGACGTATTATTTTATCCAAAGTTCCACACCATGAAAATATCCCTCCTACGACATTATCAAACACTGTCAGTGTTTGATAATGTCTTAATAAGACGAAACGCGTAACATATTATCATATATCGCAGGAGAAAGTGACCAACTAACAAAAGGTAAAATGTTCAGGAAATCCATTCAAGTCACTTTTGCTTGGTCATAAATAACATCAATGCAGTTAGTCATTTTTACCAAGTCAATATATTATACTTCCAAGTTTAAAATCGCTTTGGGATGTTTTTCAGGGCAATATTAAGCTAGTAACATATCAAATAGTCAATGATCACGTTTTTGTGGAAAAAAAAATGCGCTTGGTCACTTTCTCCCGTACGACTACGATATATGTAAATAAAAGTAGAATCCAATCCAATAACCGTGTTTAATTTTGGATATATTACCCAACAATTACAAATGTTTATCAACCGTTGAAAATACAAAGGTTGTATTTTCACTTGCTGATGTAATTTTCAAAACTAGTCGCGTTTACATTAACAAACTCAAAAGTGGTCTTATACAAGCGTTTTATTTTTATATTTAAATCATTGCATTGTTCCACAAAGTGCCAAATCAGTTAAAAATGGAAGCATGAATTATCGTTTACTAAGGAACAAATAGTACGCAAGGATCATATCCTAGGTGTACTGGCAAAAAACGTCAACTTGAAAATATGCAATTTCGACTCGACCCTTACTGGACCAATGTGGAATCTCATTCGACATGGTATTTTTCCTCTTAGACCCCGTGTCGGATGTTATTCCACATTTTTTTCATCATTAGTACTATATACTTTCGATTTTCGGTCTCCATTTTTGAGTTAAAGAGCTTCAAGTACTCATAAAAGAGTGTTCCAGTCATCCAAGATCTAGTGTTTGCTTTCCACTGTCAATACGATGCAGTGCCCTATGCACCATTGGGTGTAAGAGAGATTTTAAAAAATATAAATAAAAACCCTTATCCGCACCAAATGGTGCATAGGGCACTGCTTCATATAAAGGCAGTGTTATCTTGAGAGATTTTATCTAGAGAGATTTTATTCAGGCTAAAGGCTTTAAATAACAGGGTTTTTTGCCAGTATACCCACATTATGATAATGAACGATAGCTAAAAAAAATCTTATTATTAATAGTACGGAAAGTTGCAAGAAAAATACGTATGGCAGTGCAAATTTTGCTACTTTTTTACATACTCCTGTGCGGTTGTAAATCTATTTCTTTACGTTATTTCTTAGTATGTACGTTATTTTAAATTAACAGTATATATTTATTTTATTTATTGTTTCGGCATTAACTTTGTGGTAAGATATGTTACAATGATTAAAGAAAACACTTGTTTTTTACCACTTGAGTTTTATTATAGACTACATTTTTCAGAAGTTAAACTTCCATCATTCAGGTCTGTATAATAACTATGATAACTATGATACAGACCTGAATGATGGAAGTTTAACTTCTGAAACATGTAGTCTATAATAAAACTTTTGTGTTTTCTTTAATCATAGTATATATTTATATACATATATTTTTTCAACATTCAGCACACAGCGAAAAAACCGAAATCGTAATATTTTGAGTACCGTAGAACGGGGCTATTTGAACTTTGATGTGTTACTTGAGCCCAGTACAAAAAAATAAATTTAGATCTGTATTCGGTCTACAATAATGAACATATGGACATGATTCATTGTTTCCCTGACAGGTGACACTTATTGTCACCATACGTTCATTATTGTAGACCAAATACAGATTAAACCCTTACTGGTCCAATGTGGAATCTCATTTGACATGGAATTTTTCCTCTTAGGTCCCATGTCGGATGTTATTCCACATTTCTTTCATCATTTGTATTATAATAATAATAATAAAACCCTTATCCGCACCCCAATGGTGCATAGGGCACTGCTTCATATGAACACAGTGTTATCTTGATCGTTTACACACGAAGGAAAGGTGATCAGCCCTCCGCTTCAGGTACAAACCAGTCCAGGGTAATATTGAATTAGAGTGAAAAAATCACTTATATTTATTTGACCCCCCTGGGAATCGAGCCCGCGACCTCCAGAACGGTAGCCGAGCGTGCTGACCATCACACTACAGAGGCGGACATTAGTATTATCTATTTAAATTCGACTAGTTGTGATCGGTAGCCTGGAGGGAAAGAGAGGGAGAGGAAGATCCCCCACACGATGGACCGATCAAATTAAGGCAGCAGCAGGCACCTCGGTGGTTGGAGCGCTACGTGCAGCGCAGTCAAGGGATAACTGGAGAAGAGTCATTGCTTCTGCAAGGGTCACAGCCCTTAGCAATGAGGATTAAGACGGAGAAGAAATTTTAATTCCAAGCTTACATTTTTGTCACTCGTATCTATTACAACAGTATGTGGAGCAGAGGACAAAGGATTATTTTCCAATTGGAATGTAACTGTCTGCATAGATTTTTTATTATTTGGGGGACCGGAAAGGGTTAAATCTCTTTTTGGCACTGGGCTCAAGTAACACATCAAAGTTTAAATAGCCCCCTTCTACGGTATGTCACAAATTCGCTCACTCCTTTCAACAACGTTGTAAATCAAAAATCGTCATCATATTTCAGTTGTGCGTGTTTTCGGAATGCCCAGAAAATGTACTATATCCCAGCAAAAGTGGCATATTTTTAACTTAATATTTACCCGCTACAGGGCAGAAAGTGTTGTTTTTGCATTTTGAAGAAAAGGTATTGTTTAATTATTTTTTTAAAAATACTAAATATTTTTCAAATGGAGAAAAAACCTTCAGGTTTTACCTAAAAAGATCTGTTGCAAAGTAAAAAGTTCAATAAGTGGCTTGGTATTTATTTTTAATACATTGTATTGTATTTTTAAAGTTTAAAAACGTTCTCCTGAAAAGTCAAGTATTTTGATTTACGACGTTCTTGAAAGGAGTTAGCAAATTATGGATTTGCTTCACTAATTACAGTGGAAACCTCAATCTATCGTTCCTCGAATAATCGTTTTCCCGGATGCGTCGTTCATTTCTCCTACCCCGGATTCATTTCATACAAAAATAGATCGCATCCATCGTTTCTCTATCACCATTTACCTCATTCATGGTTTGAATTACACTGAATATTTTACATATTTCATAATTTTTTTACATTCAGATGCCAAAAAAAAAAGTTTTACTTGGTGAATACCACTATCTCTTAAAATCTACTGTGACACGTGTTTCGATGCATTCCGCATCATTTTCTCCTTGGTGCAAAGTAGACTCGAGAGTGGCTCCATGATTTGGGGGCCACACGAGCTCAAGTACTCTCTTATGGTAGAGAAAGTCCAAAAGAAGTTTGAGGTATCTCTACATGAGAGAGTACGGCTATTATCCTCGGCTCTACCCGACCCAGTTCCTCCAGGGTATGCTCAGCTACAACAGTCTACAGACTAGAAGGAATGTGTATTTGATTACGCATTTTTATAGAATGTTGCGCGGTATGATCGATAATCCTGAAATTATCCGGAGCATCGGTCTGTATGTTCCCGATAGTTACCTAAGACAGCGTCGGCATAGATTGTTTCACATTCCTATACACAGGACCAGCCTGCCGATGGTTATGCCTGTAGGAAGAGCTACCGCTATGTTGAACAATATCACATTGGATACTGATCTGTTCCATGTGTCCGAAGGAGTTTTCCGAAGCGGGATTCTTCTACACCTTTAAGTCTTCTTGATTACTTTTACTTTTAATATATACGCCTTGAATATTGTTTGTTATGTATATATTATATTTTTGTTGAATAAATAAATTTGAATTGAATTGAATTTTCAAACACTGTAATGATGCAGAATGCATCTAAACACGTGTCACAGTAGATTTTAACCGATTCGGTGCCACGAGCGCGAAACGCGCTAATTTTCTCGTTTGAGCTTATCGCAAGCCAGTGCCAAATCCAACCGAAATATTATTTTAACTATAATAAAACCCTTATCCGCACCCCAATGATGCATAGGGCACTGCGTCATATAAACGCAATGTTATCTTGATCGTTTACACATGAAGGAAAGGCGATCAGCCCTACGCCTCAGGTACCAGTCCAGGGTGATAATATAATAATTTATTATTATTATTTTTTTTTTAAAAACCCTTATCCGCACCCAAATGGTGCATAGGGCACTGCGTCATATAAACGCAATGTTATCTCGATCGTTTACACATGAAGGAAAGGTGATCAGCCCTCCGCCTCAGGTACCAGTCCAGGGTAATAATATTGAATAAATATTACAGTGAAAAATTCACTTATATTTATTTTACCCCCCTTGGGAATGGAACCCGGGACCTCCAGAACGGTAGCCGAGCGTGCTGACCATTACACTACGGAGGCGGACAGTTTTAATTATAATATATAGAAACATCTATTAGAAAGATGGAGAAATACTAGAATATTATAATTTACCGATATTATCAAAGTTACAGTCGTCTTTCTAAAAGCCGTCACATTTTTGTTGAAAAATATCACAGCCTGCTGGGTGGGGCCATATTAATAATACCTTCCGGCATCGAAAGGGTTAAGAAATAGTGGTATTTACTAAGTAAAATTTAAATTAAAAATGGATCAATTTATCCATAAAGTGACTGAATTTTTTTTTTTTATGTATATGTATTTTTTATTATTAAAGAGAAATATCTGTGTTTTTATTATTTACACAAATATTTAAATTTCATACTATTTCTGTGAGCCTCGGCGGCTCATTATCAGAAATAGGTATCAAATTGTGGTAGTATAATAAAAATAATAATAATAATAAAACCCTTATCCGCACCCAATGGTGCATAGGGCACTGCGTCATATAAACGCAGTGTTATCTTAATCGTTTACACATGAAGGAAAGAACCGAGGAAAAAGGAAACGAGAAACTCTGAATCGAGAGTCCGCGACACTAACCACGGGACCACAACCCTACAAAAAATATTGTCTGCAAAGCCGAGAATATACTGCTGACAGAGAAGAAGAAGACATTTAAACGCTCTATGCTTTAATAATAGTATCCTAGAGTGCAAACTACGTAAATATTGGAACAATCATATTTCATATTCATTAAAAAAATATATACGTTTAATAAAACCCTTATCCGCACCCCAATGGTGCATAGGGCACTGCGTCATATAAATGCAGTGTTATCTTGATCGTTTACACATGAAGGAAAGGTGATCAGCCCTCGGCTTCAGGTACCAGTCCAGGGTAATATTGAATAAATATGACAGTGAAAAAATCACTAATATTTATTTTACCCCCCTTGGGAGTCGAACCCGGGACCTCCAGAACGGTAGCCGAGCGTGCTGACCATTACACTACGGAGGCGGATATATACGTTTACTCCATATAAATTTCCCCACATCTATTCCAACAGTTAAAATGCATATATATTTTTTCTGTTCTTACGCAACATAAAAAAAATACACATAAAATCGAATGGCACACTGCACTAATGTGTAAAGGCAACCAGCCGTAACTCAAGTTGCGGCTGTTTGGCGTAACACGGCCCAAAGCGTTCTTATACCTGGCCTCTATCATATACAATCACAGATTCTGCTCCATCTCTTTCCTTTACCGAGATATTCACTACCCAAATATCCGCAAAATTGTATTAATTTGATACATCGCTCACCCCTTTCAAGAACGTCATAAATCAAAAAACTTGATTTTTCAGGAGAACGTTTTTAAGGTTTAAAAATAAAATGAAATGTATTAAAAATAAATATCAAGCCACTTATTGAACTTTTTACTGTGCAACAGATCTTTTTAGGTAAAACCTGAAGGTTTTTTCTCCGTTTGAAAAATATTTAGTATATTAAAAAAAATAATTAAACAATACCTTTTCTTCAAAATGCAAAAACAACACTTTCTGCCCTGTAGCGGGTAAATATTAAGTTAAAAATATGCCTCTTTTGCTGGGATATAGTACATTTTCTGGGCATTCTGAAAACGTGCACAACTGAAAATTGACGATTTTTGATTTATGACGTTCTTGAAAGGAGTGAGCGACATGTGTTGGCGAAAAGCATCATTTTAAGTTGACTATAAACTATTTTATCTCAAAACTACTGTTTTCAACTTGCGGCTATTTGCCTTTGCACATTAGCTAAAAAGTGACGCGTTCTAGGTAGGCTGGGTGGAAAAAATTTGCGTTACTTATTTTAAAACCAAAAGGCGTTTGTGCACTACACGGAATTAAACGGAATTTTACCGTCCGGCACGTCGGTTAGCGATTTAACTCTTACCATATTATTTTTTGACATCTCATCAAAGATGAAGAAGAATATGGAAGTCTGGGCATTTACGGGCCTGACGACCGTCATAGGCTGGTTTAAGTGATCACTTTACACACGTGTAACATTCACCAATTCTACCCATCGTTGACAACCACACCACTCAAATTCTTGGAAGTTCTGTATATATGAACCAATTTAGAAACCTTGTTCTTGAATCACTAGAACTTCACTAGAGACATGTTAGCGATCAAGATAACACTGCGTTTATATGATGCAGTGCCCTATGCATCACTGGGGTGCGGATAAGGGTTTTATTATTATTATTAATCTGTCGGAGTCGCTTTCATTTTTCAATACCCGACTGCCGGACGGTCAAATTCCGAGTAGTGGACAAGCCCCAAAGGCTTGTTATATAACTAATTATGTTCCTTATAAGAGGTTCCACAGTTCATTAAAAAAAATCAAAATCAAAAATAAATTGGACAACTTCTGCATTAGAATAATAACACAATAATTACGATCAGGATTCGAACCTGAAACTGCCGCTCGACAAGCGGACGCTCTAACCGTTGAGCTACCGTAACTTTCAAGTCGGCCAACTTGGGTGTATGAATTTTAAAATTAATTTTAAAACTTAGAAGACGAAAAAAAAAAGCTAATATAATAATTGCGTAGTAAATGCCGTACTAACGATAGAAACGCACGCTCCGACAGCGGACTGGACGTGAAATCCGCGAAAACGAACCGACAATTTTGCGGTTTGAATATTGAAAGTATTAACCTTGTGGATCATATTGATATATTATTTTGAGAAATAAAAAGACTTTGTTTTTTTGATCAACTCACATTTTTATTAACCAACTAGTTTCGGCAACAACCTGTTGCCCTCTTCAGGGTTTAATTCATGACTAAACATATGTATATATATATAAATATATATAAATATATATATAAATATGTGTATATGTGTATATGTGTATATGTGTACATGTGTATATGTGTATATGTGTATATGTGTTAATGTGTTAATGTGTATATGTGTATATGTGTATATGTGTATATGTGTATATGTGTATATGTGTATATGTGTATATGTGTTAATGTGTTAATGTGTATATGTGTATATGTGTATATGTGTATATGTGTATATGTGTATATGTGTTAATGTGTTAATGTGTATATGTGTATATGTGTATATGTGTATATGTGTATATGTGTATATGTGTATATGTGTATATGTGTTAATGTGTTAATGTGTATATGTGTATATGTGTATATGTGTATATGTGTATATGTGTATATGTGTATATGTGTATATGTGTTAATGTGTTAATGTGTATATGTGTATATGTGTATATGTGTATATGTGTATATGTGTATATGTGTATATGTGTATATGTGTTAATGTGTTAATGTGTATATGTGTATATGTGTATATGTGTATATGTGTATATGTGTATATGTGTTAATGTGTTAATGTGTATATGTGTATATGTGTATATGTGTATATGTGTATATGTGTATATGTGTATATGTGTATATGTGTATATGTGTTAATGTGTTAATGTGTATATGTGTATATGTGTATATGTGTATATGTGTATATGTGTATATGTGTATATGTGTATATGATGTGTATATGTATATATGTATATATGTATATATGTATATATGTATATATGTATATATGTATATATGTATATATGTATATATATATATATATATATATATATATATATATATATATATATATATATATATATATGTTTAGTCATAAATTAAGCCCTGAGGAGGGCGACCGGTTGTTGCCGAAACTAGTTGGTTGTTAGTTAAAATGTGAGTGGATCAAAAAGCGTCTTTTTATTTCTCAAAATAACACGACAATGCTGCTTGATATTTTCAACAGTGTTACAAGGACCCAGGCAATCGCATTGGATCTTCCTCGAAAGGCATCTAGAGGAAGACCAGAGAATTCACGGATGCTGCAGAGAGATAACATGATCCCAAGGCATGGCCTAGGTGACGCTGTATATGACAGAAGGACCTACAGCCTGAGGACGAGGAGATCTGACCCTACATGATACATGATTCCAATTCTCCTCTATGGCTCCGAATGCTGGACGATGTACAACACCTACTCTAGGCAACTAGAAACTGCTGAAATGCGAATGCTTACATGGTCAGCTGAAGTGTCCCTCGGAGACCAGATAAAGAGTTGACGCATTAGTGGGAGCCTGGCTGTAACAGGCATCAATAGTAAGGTAGGGGAAAGGCAATTGGAGGTGGTATGGGCACATAGGGCGCAGAGAACCTGATCATATTGTGAACCAGGCAATCGCCATAGAAAGGCATCTAGTGGGTAAATAATACACGGATGCTGCAGAAAGATTACGTGATCCGAAGGCGTGGCCTAGGTGACGTTGTCCATGATAAAAGGACCTAAAGACGAGGAGAGCTGACTCCAACAGTCTGCAAAGACGATAAGTTGGGATTGAGTCAGGAAAAAGATGATACATAGAAGGAGCTACAAGAAACATGTGTGTACAGATACGCAGATTAATTTTTGCGAATTATGAAACACGTCAGTCCGTCGTGAAGCGTACGAAATGTCATTTTTAATGTCAACTGAACGGAGTTATCAAGAGAGAGAGAGAGACATAAGCTACGGCACAGGGGATCGCGATATCTGCTATATATATTAAAAAAAAAGTCTAATTCAGCTATCCTTCTACCAAAATGAACACACACAAAGAAAGAAATTAAAACAAAATAAAAAATTATACATACGAATATTTCTCTCATCTACAGTCATATGGTATTGGCGCTCGGAACGCCAGCGACGCTTTGAAAAATTAAAAATAAAAAATTTTTGGAATAACAAATCTGGGCGGCCATTTTTCATTTATTTTTTATGGGTAACCGTCGAGTAGAGAGCGACCGTTGCTGCGTTGTTCTCCGTCGAGTTGACGAGTCGACGTTGCCGTGTGTAAGGAGGCACCGGTGCGCAGTCTATCGCGACGGCTCAGTCCGCGGGCCGCCGCCGCCGGCCGCGGGCGCGTCGCGCTGCGCTCTAGTCGCGCAGCACCAGCGAGTGGTCCTTGAGGGCGCCGCCGTCCCCTTCGGACACAAAGCGTTTGCGCCCCCTAGAATAAAATGAAAATAAACATTACTTATCGACTGTTTTCCCTCGATTTTTGCCTTATTCAGTAAATATTCAAATAAGACTCTAAAACCTTGTCTGTATACAGGTCCTATCTACTCCGATCTCTATTTGTCCCACTCTCGACTCCATTCCCATCACTCTGATCTTCATTAATTTCTATATCACCCTTTACCCACTCTATCACTCCAGCCAGCATTCAGACTACTGTGGGTTCTTTTTATCCCACTCTCATCCCCATTAATTCACTTGCTCTCATCTCCATTAATCACCCTCACTCCCATTATAATCAATTCACCTGCTCTCATCTCCATTAATTCATGAATTACCCACTCTCATATCCAATAATTACTCCCACTCTCATTATGATTAATTCACCCACTCTCATCCCCATGAATCCATTAATTACCCACTCTCATATCCAATAATTACTCCCACTCTCATTACAATTAATTCACCCACTCTCATCCCCATGAATCCATTAATTACCCACTCTCATATCCAATAATTACTCCCACTCTCATTACAATTAATTCACCCACTCTCATCCCCATGAATCCATTAATTACCCACTCTCATATCCAATAATTACTCCCACTCTCATTACAATTAATTCACCCACTCTCATCCCCATGAATCCATTAATTACCCACTCTCATATCCAATAATTACTCCCACTCTCATTACAATTAATTCACCCACTCTCATCCCCATGAATCCATTAATTACCCACTCTCATATCCAATAATTACTCCCACTCTCATTACAATTAATTCACCCACTCTCATCCCCATGAATCCATTAATTACCCACTCTCATATCCAATAATTACTCCCACTCTCATTACAATTAATTCACCCACTCTCATCCCCATGAATCCATTAATTACCCACTCTCATATCCAATAATTACTCCCACTCTCATTACAATTAATTCACCCACTCTCATCCCCATGAATCCATTAATTACCCACTCTCATATCCAATAATTACTCCCACTCTCATTACAATTAATTCACCCACTCTCATCCCCATGAATCCATTAATTACCCACTCTCATATCCAATAATTACTCCCACTCTCATTACAATTAATTCACCCACTCTCATCCCCATGAATCCATTAATTACCCACTCTCATATCCAATAATTACTCCCACTCTCATTACAATTAATTCACCCACTCTCATCCCCATGAATCCATTAATTACCCACTCTCATATCCAATAATTACTCCCACTCTCATTACAATTAATTCACCCACTCTCTTCCCCATTAATCCATTAATTACCCACTTTCATATCCAATAATTATTCCCACTCTCATTATAATTAATTCACCCACTCTCATCCCCATTAATTCATTAATTACCCACTCTCATATCCAATAATTATTCCCACTCTCATTTTAATTCATTCACTCACTCTCATATCCATTAATCACCCTCACTCTCATCCCCATTAATTCATTAATTACCCACTCTCATCAAACCCTTATCCGCACCCCAATGGTGCATAGGGCACTGCATTATATAAACACAGGGTTATCTTGATCGTTAACACACGAAGGAAAGGTGATCAGCCCTCCGCTTCAGGTACCAGTCCAGGGTAATATTGAATAAATATTAGAGTGAAAAAAACACTTGTATTTATTTGACCCCCACCTGGGAATCGAACCCGGGACCTCCAGAACGGTAGCCGGCCGTGCTGACCATTACACTGCGGAGGCGGACCCACTCTCATATCTAATAATTACTCTCACTCTCATTATAATTCATTCACCCACTCTCATATCCATTAATCACCCTCGCTCTCATTATAATTAATTCCCCTCCTCTCTTCCCCATTAATTCACCCAGTTCCATCTCTATCGCTCCCACTACAATGGATCCACCCGGCTCTCCTCACCTGGTGGGCATCTTGCTGTGCACGCGGTCCGTGAGTATCTTCCGGCCGTGGCAGCGCTCCATGAAGCGGTTCAGTGTGATGTACGCCAGCGGCACGTCCAGCACGATGTCCGCCATGTCGTCAAACACCCGCAGGAAGCCCTGAAACATGTGGACTCGTGTCACGCAACGTGCATAGGGCGCCTGCACCGAGGGAGAGACGAAGCTATCAATGGCGTATTTGGGGGCTACACGAGCTAAGTACTCTCTTATGGCAGAGAAAGTCCAAAAGAAGTTTCTCTACATGAGAGAGTACGGCTATTATCCTCGGCTCTACCCGACCCAGTTCCTCCAGGGTATGCTCGGCCTACAACAGTCTAGAGACTAGAAGGAATGTGTATTCGATAAGGCATTTCTATCCATTGTTGCGCGGTATGATGGATAATCCTGAAACTATCCGGAGCATCGGTCTGTATGTTCCCGATAGTTAGCTAAGGACAGCGTGGGCATAGATAGTTTCCCATTCCTATATACAGGAGCAACCTGCCGATGGTTATGCCTGTAGGAAGATATGCTGAACAATACCTGTTCCATGTGCCTGAGGGGGTATTCCCATAAGGGATGCTTCTACATCTGTAACAAGAGTCTTCTTGCTTACTGTATAATTTAGTATAGTTAATAATAATTTAGATCGCCTAAACCGATTGGACAGACTATACAATACTGAGACCACGCGCCCAGCACCAGCCGACCGGAAGTATTCACGACAAAGTTGACACTAAATTAAAATAATTTTGATATTTTATGACACTAGATCAAAGGGAACTAATTCATCCATGCCTCAAACCAAATTTAAGTGCAAATAATTATCCATAGGTGTTGATATGAGTACGTAAAGTGGAGTTGTTTTTGTCCGCCTCCGTAGTGTAATGGTCAGCATGCTCGGCTACCGTTCCCGAGGTCCCAGGTTCGATTCCCAGGGGGATTTAATAATTAATAAGTGATTTTTTCACTCTAATATTTATTCAATATTACACTGGACTGGTACCTGAAGCGGAGGGGCTGATCACCTTTCCTTCATGTGTAATCGATCGAGATAACACTGCGTTTATATGAAGCAGTGCCCTATGCACCATTGGAGTGCGGTAAGGGTTTTGTTATATTAAAGTTGAAAAACGACTATGCATGCGATGCGCAGTCAACGGTAGTTCTATAAAAAACGGCAATAGATGCAATACGGGTTAATAAATTGAATTGAAAGGAGCAAAACAGTTACCCGCTCCATCATGTCCATGGTGATCAGGCAGCTGTCGCTGAAGGACGTCAGCAGCTCCACCAGCTGCTGCTCCACGGTGCTGCTGACAGCTTCCAGGGCCATCACAACAGTCTGAATGCATTTACAAACAAAGAGACAGTCAAAATTTCTGTACAATTCAATTACTTTGAAGGGTGGTCAATAAAAGCAACATTTAAGAATATAACACACATTTTTCCCGTTTTTAAACCACATTTTCATATAATAACCATATCCGCTCCCTAGGTGGAGCATATGGAGTCCACAAACCGTCTCCAGGCTTTTCTGTCTTTTCCATTTTCATATGGCGTACAAAATACATCGCTCACTCCTTTCAAGAACGTCATAAATCAAAAAACTTGATTTTTCAGGAGAATGTTTTTAAAGTTTAAAAATATAATAAAATGTATTAAAAATAAATATTAAGCCACTTACTGAACTTTTTACTGTGCAACAGATCTTTTTAGGTAAAACCTGAAGGTTTTTTCTCCATTTGAAAAATATTTAGTATATTTAAAAAAATTATTAAACAATACCTTTTCTTCAAAATGCAAAAACAACACTTTCTGCCCTGTAGCGGGTAAATATTAAGTTAAAAATATGCCGCTTTTGCTGGAATATAGCACATTTCCTGGGCATTCTGAAAACATGCACAACTGATAATTGTCGATTTTTGATTTATGACGTTCTTGAAAGGAGCGAGCGACGTATCACCTATGAGCGCGGAAGTTTTTGGCACCGTTAGGGAAGGGTTAATGACACGTAAAAATGTATCTTTTGGAAGAATATCCACAGCTTTAGCACTAAGTGCGGAGTTTGAAGAGTCACCGACCTCGTAGACCAGCTCGTGGTGGAAGTGCGGCACCTCGAGGTCGCGGAGACACCTCTGCGCCTCCCGCACGTCCCCGGAGCTCAGGAACTCCTTCAGCAGTAGGTTCATTTGCCGCACCAGCGACTTGACAGGCCTGCAACACAGTCTCCGAGTTAGGGCGGTAAACAGGGCTGTGCAATGTCACTGTGAGACATTTCTATGTAAGCATTGCCTACTGTATATCAGTGGATAGTTGGTGCGTTAAACAGGGCTGTGCAATGTCACCGTGAGACATCTCTACGTGAGCATTGCGGGATAATACTGTAGTATACCAGTGGATAGTTGGTGCGTTAAACAGGGCTGTGCAATGACACCATGAGACATCTCTACGTAAGCATTGCGGGATAATACTGTAGTATACCAGTGGATAGTTGGTGCGTTAAACAGGGCTGTGCAATGACACCATGAGACATCTCTACGTGAGCATTGCGGGATAATACTGTAGTATACCAGTGGATAGTTGGTGCGTTAAACAGGGCTGTGCAATGACACCATGAGACATCTCTACGTAAGCATTGCGGGATAATACTGTAGTATACCAGTGGATAGTTGGTGCGTTAAACAGGGCTGTGCAATGACACCATGAGACATCTCTACGTGAGCATTGCGGGATAATACTGTAGTATACCAGTGGATAGTTGGTGCGTTAAACAGGGCTGTGCAATGACACCATGAGACATCTCTACGTAAGCATTGCGGGATAATACTGTAGTATACCAGTGGATAGTTGGTGCGTTAAACAGGGCTGTGCAATGTCACCGAGAGACATCTCTAACGAAGCATTGCGGGATAATACTGTATATCAGTAGATAGTTGGTGCGTTAAACAGGGCTGTGCAATGACACCATGAGACATCTCTACGTGAGCATTGCGGGATAATACTGTAGTATACCAGTGGATAGTTGGTGCGTTAAACAGGGCTGTGCAATGACACCATGAGACATCTCTACGTAAGCATTGCGGGATAATACTGTAGTATACCAGTGGATAGTTGGTGCGTTAAACAGGGCTGTGCAATGACACCATGAGACATCTCTACGTAAGCATTGCGGGATAATACTGTAGTATACCAGTGGATAGTTGGTGCGTTAAACAGGGCTGTGCAATGACACCATGAGACATCTCTACGTAAGCATTGCGGGATAATACTGTAGTATACCAGTGGATAGTTGGTGCGTTAAACAGGGCTGTGCAATGTCACCGAGAGACATCTCTAACGAAGCATTGCGGGATAATACTGTATATCAGTAGATAGTTGGTGCGTTAAACAGGGCTGTGCAATGACACCATGAGACATCTCTACGTAAGCATTGCGGGATAATACTGTAGTATACCAGTGGATAGTTGGTGCGTTAAACAGGGCTGTGCAATGACACCATGAGACATCTCTACGTAAGCATTGCGGGATAATACTGTAGTATACCAGTGGATAGTTGGTGCGTTAAACAGGGCTGTGCAATGTCACCGAGAGACATCTCTAACGAAGCATTGCGGGATAATACTGTATATCAGTAGATAGTTGGTGCGTTAAACAGGGCTGTGCAATGACACCATGAGACATCTCTACGTAAGCATTGCGGGATAATACTGTAGTATACCAGTGGATAGTTGGTGCGTTAAACAGGGCTGTGCAATGACACCATGAGACATCTCTACGTAAGCATTGCGGGATAATACTGTAGTATACCAGTGGATAGTTGGTGCGTTAAACAGGGCTGTGCAATGTCACCGAGAGACATCTCTAACGAAGCATTGCGGGATAATACTGTATATCAGTAGATAGTTGGTGCGTTAAACAGGGCTGTGCAATGACACCATGAGACATCTCTACGTAAGCATTGCGGGATAATACTGTAGTATACCAGTGGATAGTTGGTGCGTTAAACAGGGCTGTGCAATGACACCATGAGACATCTCTACGTAAGCATTGCGGGATAATACTGTAGTATACCAGTGGATAGTTGGTGCGTTAAACAGGGCTGTGCAATGTCACCGAGAGACATCTCTAACGAAGCATTGCGGGATAATACTGTATATCAGTAGATAGTTGGTGCGTTAAACAGGGCTGTGCAATGACACCATGAGACATCTCTACGTGAGCATTGCAGGATAATACTGTAGTATACCAGTGGATAGTTGGTGCGTTAAACAGGGCTGTGCAATTATGTATGCTAATGCATTGCGGGCAAATATTGTATTTCAGTGGATAAATGGTGTTACGCGAATTATAATCAGTAATGGCGGACATAAAAAGTTTTGAAAAATCAGACAAAATATCATTTAAGCTTTTGAATTTTTTACATTATTTACTAACCCATCGGCCTATCAGCTGCCAACCGTTGGCGGTAGGTATCTTTTTACATGTGCAAATCAGCCGCCGTTTAAGCCACGCCCCCATTCGTTGGAATGAGTGAAGAAAGAACAGTTGAACAAATTTACGAAGTAAATGTAGTTAGAAATAGAAGAAGTCTAGGGAAAACTTGGCATGA
The DNA here is from genome assembly GCF_059751285.1 of Brachycentrus maculatus. Taxonomy (NCBI): domain Eukaryota; kingdom Metazoa; phylum Arthropoda; class Insecta; order Trichoptera; family Brachycentridae; genus Brachycentrus; species Brachycentrus maculatus. Next base: position 912,007 of record NW_028280813.1, on the reverse strand, counting down.
TCAAGTATTTCAAATACTTGAGCGTGGTCAGGTCAGGATTGATAATAATCAGCAGGTACGTATGAGGAGATGAATGAATGTGGAAGAGGCAAAGACAGTCAATTACCTGAGGCTCCCTCCCACTCCCCAGATGCTGTCCAGCCGTACAAGCCCATGCTTCATGGACAGCAGGGTGTTGGCCTTGCCCAGGGCTTGTCTGAAAATCAATTGGAAATACAGATCAAGTAATAGGAAAAATAGATATAATAATATAGAAAAAATGAGAGAAGAACTCAACTGGTTATCTATAAAAAAGAGCTTACAGTAAACAAAACATTTATTTTAAAATTCTTTCAGACTCTTTTCATTCTCCATACATTCAGGCATCTCATCATACATTTTCAAACCCTTATACATTAAACTTTTATCCGCGTTAACTTTGTTCCTGAGAGACGCCTGTGCGCGGCGGTATTTCACCGTTTCTTAAATGATTACTTTTATCATGTATTTAGTTAAGAAACGATTTATTTCCCTAAACAAAAACGTTCAATGGGATTCATTGTGCCTTTTTGGTACTCTATAATACACGTGTGTCACATTATTCTTGAAATATATCGTAATATAAACAAATAAGATCGTGACATAAATAAATCAAAGCACGCATCGTGTGTCACTCTTACCCAAGGGCGATGCGTAGCGTCGAGAGTGAGACAGATATAGGGCATGATTATGGCGCGGAATAATTACCGACCGCAAGAAAAATCAGGGATCTGTTCTTTTATTTATCCTTGTGATGTTACAAATTATTAGTCAGATATTTCAACAGATGTCATAAGGCCGAGGATTGACGTATTATTTTATCCAAAGTTCCACACCATGAAGAAATCCCTCCAAGTTGAACTGAGGTTGGAAACTTGGAGCAAAGTAAAAACACATACGCTTATGTCAGCCGCGTATGGGGCATTTTTTGTTAAAACACATACGGTTATGCGAGCCGCGTGGATCCGGTTAAACAATTTTGTGACTTGGTTTTTTCAACAATGGCAGTCTCATTCTATCATTAATATCATAAAAAAAAAAAAAAAATTGGTCAACAAAACTTTTATGACTATTCTCAGATCAGGTTACCTAGCCAGCGGATGCAGGTCGAGGGCCAGCAGCTGCGAGGATATGAAGCGCGGAGGCAGGCAGTCGTCTCCGACGCACCGCGCCATGAAGCAGCCCACCAGGTCGGCCGCCGAGGGCTGGTCCAGCGTCAGGTCATCTAGGTTCCCCAGCAGGTTCTCAAAGGCTAAACACCAATCACAAGCGTAAGCCAGATCCATCCGAGACCGCAGTAGGAAAACATGAATGGGAACAAAAATGGGTCGGGAAAGTACGACTCCGGAACTCCATCGGTGCTGCGACGTCGTTCATCGACAAATAGAGCCGCCAATAATTTAGCAATGACACCAAAATTAAAATAAATCCAACGTTTTTGTGACGTCATTCATTGCCAACTTACGAAAATAACGTTTTTTCAAAGGCGAATTTTCCAAAAGAAAATGACGAACGAAAATATTGATTACATCGGCTGTTATAAACACTTCACGAGTCTAATACAATCCTTTATAGGTTGGGTATGTTAAATTAGATATTTCTCCGTCCCGTCGTCCTGAAGCGCAAGAGTGATCACCTTGCCTTCATGTAAATAATGATCAAAAAAACATTTTTTACTTCCAAAAATTAAAATAGGACTTGTATGTCAAATACCTTGAGCGATGTCCCGTTCCGAGAGCATATGGCCGTAGAGGTCGGAGATGAGGATAGAACACATTTCTCTATGGGACGGCTTGTGGTCCAAACCCATCTCCACGATAATCTCGCATATCTGGAAACAAACGAGATAGAAATCAAACATCGGACAGTCCTCATATCGCTCACTCCTTTCAAGAACGTAGTATATCAAAAATTGACAATTTTCAGTTGTGCATGTTTTCGGAATGCCCAGAAACTGTACTATATCCCAGCAAAGGTGGCATATTTTTAACTTAATATTTACCCGCTACAGGGCAGAAAGTGTTGTTTTTGCATTTTGAAGAAAGGGTATTGCTTAATTATTTTTTTAAATGTACTAAATATTTTTTAAATGGAGAAAAAACATTCAGGTTTTACCTAAAAAGATCTGTTGCACAGTAAAAAGTTCAATAAGTGGCTTGATATTTATTTTTAATACATTTTATTATATTTTTAAAATTTTAAAAATTTAAAAAAGACTTGGCACGATCAGATCAATCAGAACCTAAAATCTGGCGGTGTCAAAAGTCTGCGTAATCGTAGGGCATGTATGACTAGATGTATGGATGTGAAGGAGGCGAGGAGTGTATGTCAGGACAGAAGAGTGTGGCGTTCCATCCTCTCTGCCTACCCCTGCGGAGAAACGGCGTGATGGTAGTAGTAGTAGTAAAAAATGATCTCCTGAGAAATTAGATAGTGTTTTAGTATTAATCAGTCTTGATAAAGAAGCGGTTAGCTTGGAAACCGGTAGACATTATAATTAAGTTATAATAAAATATTTATAGTGATTTTAAAACAAAGTTACATTTTGATTATAAATTGAATTGAATTCAGTGTATGATATTGAACCGTGACCCGCGCTGGCTGAGGTCATGACTTGACTCACCGTGTGCCTCTGGCTGGGAGGGATGAACTCCAGGAAGCTCTCCATCGCTTCGTTGGTGTCGCCATTCTCAAAATACTCTAAAATTATAGGTTCAGCCTTTTTCTGGAAAAAAAACAATTATAGTTTAAATAACGTTTTGAGTGTGTCCAAATTCTTCTTCTTTCCATGTTCGCTCCCTAGGTGGAGCGTATGGCCAACACGAGACGTCTCCAAGTCACTCTGTCACGCGCCATCTCCTTGGCTTCCTCCCAGGTCAGTCCGGCGTCTCCAAGTCCCGCTGAGTATAGTCGGTGAATGGGCGCCGAAACCCTCGGGGTTGGAAGAAGAGACACGAGGGGTTGATGCTCTCAGGTGGCATTCTGAGGACATGTCCCAACCATGTCCGCCTTCTCCTCTTCAGGACTTCCAGTATGAGGGGCTGTTGAGTTCTTCTCCTCACATCGTCATTCCTGACCAAGTCATACCACTTTATACCCAGTATTCGCCTCAGGCACCAGGTTTCCAAAACTTGCTAGTTTCTTGCTTTGAGCTTTGGTGAGGTGCCACGACTCACATCCGTCCAAATACTTGTTCACAAGTCTGGATTATCACCAGAGCATTTTCAGGGACATCTCTCAGTGCGGCAAGACCATGTATAGGTGTAGGTGATATAAGGAAAGGGTGCAAGGCTGAGATGAGCACTATCCAGCAAACTAAGGAAGGCGGCTTGGGATGGTTTGGGAAGGATGAGAGTAGACTGGATGCAGTCGGGATGCCATCTCTCAGTGCGGCAAGACCATGTATGGTAGATGTTCCAATGGTGATATAAGGAAAGGGTGCAAGGCTGAGATGAGCACTATCCAGCAAACTAAGGAAGGCGGCTTGGGATGGTTTGGGAAGGATGAGAGTAGACTGGATGCAGTCGGGATGCCATCTCTCATTGCGGCAAGACCATGTATGGTAGATGTTCCAATGGTGATATAAGGAAAGGGTGCAAGGCTGAGATGAGCACTATCCAGCAAACTAAGGAAGGCGGCTTGGGATGGTTTGGGAAGGATGAGAGTAGACTGGATGCAGTCGGGATGCCATCTCTCAGTGCGGCAAGACCATGTATGGTAGATGTTCCAATGGTGATATAAGGAAAGGGTGCAAGGCTGAGATGAGCACTATCCAGCAAACTAAGGAAGGCGGCTTGGGATGGTTTGGGAAGGATGAGAGTAGACTGGATGCAGTCGGGATGCCATCTCTCAGTGCGGCAAGACCATGTATGGTAGATGTTCCAATGGTGATATAAGGAAAGGGTGCAAGGCTGAGATGAGCACTATCCAGCAAACTAAGGAAGGCGGCTTGGGATGGTTTGGGCGTGTGGAACCAATGAGCGAGGAAAGACCAGTAAAACATAATTTATGAGGATAGAAAGCCAAAGTCGGGACAAACCTGCACGTCCTCCTTTGCGAGCTCCGGGATGACTCTCTTGAGCTCCACGTCTCCGCTGTTCATGTTCTCCGAGTCGTAGTTGGGGTCGTTGAAGTCCTCATACTCCTCCAGCAGCTCGGAGCCCAGCTTGCCCCATACCCCCTTGCCGCCCGCTCCGCCTGGAATACATATAGAGTCAGTATAAGGATACAGATACGGTCAGTATAAGGATACAGATACAGTCAGTATAAGAAAGCAGATATTGTCAGTATAAGGATGTAGATACTGTCGGTATAAGAAGGCAGATAAAGTCAGTATAAAGATGTAGATACTGTCGGTATAAGAAGGCAGATATAGTCAGTATAAGGATACAGTCAGTATAAAGATACAGGTAAAGTCAGTAAAAGGATGTATATACAGTCAGTTTAAGGATACAGAAGTCAGTACGAGAATACAGATAGTCAGTATAAGGATACAGAGAGTCAGTATAAGAAAACAGATAGTCAGTATAAGGATACAGATAGTCAGTATAAGAATACAGATAGTCAGTATAAGAATACAGATAGTATTAGAATACAGATAGTCAGTATAAGGATACAGATAGTCAGTATAAGAATACAGAGAGTCAGTATAAGAATACAGATAGTCTGTATAAGAATACAGATAGAATAAGAATACAGAAGTCAGTATAAGAATACAGGTATTCAGTATAAGAATACAGATAGTAAGTATAAGAATACAGATAGTCAGTATAAGAATACAGATATACAGTATAAGGATACAGATAGTATAAAATAACAGATAGTCAGTATAAGAATACAGGAAGTCAGTATAAGAATACAGGAAGTCAGTATAAGAATACAGGAAGTCAGTATAAGAATACAGGAAGTCAGTATAAGAATACAAAGTCAGTATAAGGATACAGGAAGTCAGTATAAGGATACAGATAGTCAGTATGAGGATACAGATAGTCAGTATGAGAATACAGGTATTCAGTATAAGAATACAGATAGTCAGTATAAGGATACAGAGTCAGTATAAGGATACAGATAGTCAGTATGAGGATACAGATAGTCAGTATGAGAATACAGGTATTCAGTATAAGAATACAGATAGTCAGTATGAGAATACAGGTATTCAGTAAAAGAATACAGATATTCAGTATAAGAATACAGATAGTATAAGAATACAGATAGTCAGTATAAGAATACAGATAGTCAGTATAAGGATGCAGTTTATTTAGTTATGTCATTTTTAAATGTTTCAATTACTGTAAATTGTAAAGCACTGTTAATGTGTTTTCTCACGAAAACCGCGCTGTATAAATTGCCCAATAAACGAATAAAGACGGATGGAGTTATATTTTATCTGCCTACCCCATCGGAGCAGCGGCGCGATGGTTACTTGGATATTTTCTTCTACGGCTTCATCGCGAAATACGAGAACAGTGTTTCTTTTCGGTGACGCAAAGCGATTAGCTTTATTTATATATTATACAAGTCGTTCATTATCAATGCCTACTCTGGTTGTACGAATATAAGTGACAAAATAAATGGACCTTTTTACATTTGCGCTGTTTAAAGTTCAAAAATAATAATTTTAATTATTAATATTCGTATTGTACGTGGGTAGGTAGCAAACAGTTGTCGAAAGGAGTTTTGCCGGTAGGGGAAAATCTGGTAGGGCGCCACGCGCACTAGCACTGTTGACATCGTAAAACGTGCCTACGTGACCCCGGCCACGTTTTAAATACAGACAAAGAACCGAATCTAACCTAAAATAACCTAAAAACAGCCAATTAAACCAATAAATATGACCAGATCAATCAAAACATATCGCTAATTTGCCATGTAGAAAATTGCAAATGGCGGCGTCCCGCGACCTTGAGGCGCCGCGTTGCAAATTTGTAAACATTGGAAAATGTAAACAGATGTTGCGCAATTCTCTGCGTACGTAAATAAATAAATGGAGGCCTCGTGTTTTGGTTTAAAATCCAAAGTGAACGACCGCGGCATTGCTATATGTGCGTGTAAGAAAAATCAACTTTTACTTCGATAGCCCCGGCGGCTATGCGGCTATGCGGCTAGTCTAAACAAGGTGTATTTTTATATGATTGTAACAATAAAAAAGGTATATTTTTAAATTCGGCCATCTTGATTAGTTTTAAATAAAATCGAGCGAAATCTAATCAATTCTTAACCTATGTTTTCAACAGTTAAACGATAACATATTGGGGTTTATTATTTATTATTGTTGACGTTCGGCTGTATGTTGTATTATCTTTAAAAACAGGTTTGATAAAAGTAAAATTCGGTCGTAAAACAAAAATAATAATGAGAAATCTATTTTAAGCTTATCAAGATTACTGTACACACCCACGAATTATTATTTTATTATTGGGTATATTATAAATTATGTCGTGGATATGAAATAAATTCATAAAAATCGGAACCGCTGACGTGTATTGTATTTCTAAAAACAAATCCTCATATATGAGATGTGATGACATTGAAATTTTATATCGGGAATCATTATATTTTCAGGATTAAAATTCAACAAGTCTAGGGTTTATTGCGATCATTTGATCGGTTAAAATAAAGGCTAGTAAAAATTAAATTAGTAACAGAAAAATGGAGGATTCGACCATGCGGGTCGCCGTAATTAACGCGTTTATAAACACGCGGATTAGTTTAAATTTTACATCACGTCAAAGATAGAAGATTGAACGATGTTTTATGATAAAATAAAGTTTTGCCATTACTTTTTAAAATACATTTTATTTATCCGTTTTTGAGAAGGTCTCGACCAATTGCATGAAAAAAATGGAGGATTCGAAAACAGGGGTCACCGGAATTATTGAAATTAAAGCGCTCAAAAGCACGCGGAGAAGTTAAAATTTTGCCAAATCATAAATGGAAGACTGATTGATGTTATCGTGATATTGTGAGGTATTGACATCAGCTTTTTTGTGCAATTTGCGTTACCTTTCTTCGGAAGGCCCCGGCCATGGCCGTTGCGCGGTCGGCGGCTGTTTTTCCAACTGCGATGCTGCGGGATCGGACCCACGACTACAGCGTTGTCCCTGCTGCCCTGTCTGACGATCTTCTTGGCTTTTCTCCTGATCCTCTCGGACCCATCTCCCATGGCCCTGGCGGGGACACTCGCCGGCGGCGGCATCGAGCCGTCGGCCACGCCGTCAACCAAACTTTCCGCCTCCATGACTATTTCGACTCCAAACTGTCAGCACCCGTCAATCCGCTATCGCGACGGTATTTGAAACACTTTAATCTGACGAATGGATCGCGATTAAATTATCAATTACGCATTTGACTTGTGTACTAACAAAACAATCGGAAGCGAAGAGGAGGAACGAGGTTTGTTATGAACCACAGATTACGTAGAGTATAGACGGCAAGCTCGGAACTTGGGGCGTTCGTGTCCTTGCATGTATGAGAGAGATAGCGCGCTACAAAATTAACTCTGTCGTATTTTAACCTTCATAGAGGTGATTTTCAAGAATTGGTGCCAAAAGTAAACGGTCGAACTGGATCGGTCATTACTCATTACATTTTTTGAACTAGCTCATTTCGGTCATCTTGATAACTACAGAAATAACTGAAGAGTGTTAATATTTATTAAGTGTATACCCACTTTAGAGTGAATATGGACTGTCCCGCGCAACTGTATTCTTCCAATGGAGATGTTGTTAGTTGTTATGCGTTCGCCATGCATTCGCTGTCATAACAGATCGAAGCGGATTGCTCTAAACGGATCGCGTATAATATTCTTGAGGGTAATAGTTATTTTCGCTCTTAAGTGAACCCATCCTTAGAATTCCCTTTCACGCATTTCATGACGTGGGAGAATTTCAGATGTTTCAACGAAATTCACTGAGTACATATATACCTGTGAAACATGGCACCTTACAAGGGCCCAGAGCAGCCGTGTACTAAGCTTTGAGAATAGGTGTTTGCGGAGAATCTTAGGCGGGCGGTGGTTTGACTTTGAGAGGAATGAAGAGATAAGGCGTAGGACGCAGCAAATCTTGGTCACAACTGTCGTCAAGAAAAGGCGATTCAGTTGGCTTGACCATGTACTCCGCATGCCTCCTGAGAGCCTTAATCAAGCTTGCCTCTTTTACAAGGCATCAGGTTCGCGCCGCCCAGGACGACCACTGCTGACAATTCGTCGGCAGTTCTCGTCAGAACTTCGGGACGCGGACTGACTGGGGAGGATGCAAGGGAACTGGCAGCCGACAGAAAAGCCTGGAGATAGTTTGTGGACTCCATATGCTCCACCTAGGGAGCGGATATGGTTATTATTTATTATTACATATACCTAGACCAATATCAAAATATAACCCAAAATGAAACAATAAAAAATAACTGGATTTAACTCTTGTCAACTTTTAATCGTTGACTATTTTTTTACTGGCAAAAAGCGCTAGTATGAAATTAAATTTATGTCGTTTATGAATAGTTTGATGTCCGTTTATTGACATCTTAAAACATGACAACACAAGGGACCATTTTTATGCAACATCTATGTAAATAAAAATATAAAAATAAAATTAAAACTCTGATAATTGAGTTAAAATTTCGCATAAAACTGGTGTTTTTAATGATTAACGATTGAAGTCACCACTTGGGTTGTATAGGATATCTGATTTCGAGTCACAAGATATTCCCTTTTTTAAATAATATTCAATGGCATGCAAATTATAGTAAATATTCAGATTTCAGAAGCCGTGTTTTTGTTTTCAGCAAAATTTAATACATATTTAATATACATATTTGTTATTTTTGGTTAAAAGATCTGCATCGCAAAGTTCGTGACAAATTGAATCGGATCTCAAAAGATAGGATCTTAAAACTTATGACTAATCATTTTACGCATGGCCGAGAATAATAATAATATTTTCTCTTTGTCTCTTTTTTCTCTCAGGCAATTCACATAAGATGAACAAAGATAGAGAGATCGGCTGTGCCTAATTCCAGTAAATTATTATACTAAGCTTAGAGTACCTATTGGCGCTTTGTATGAAAGAGAGTGCGAAGTTAGGTGCGTAAGGTTGCGCAATTTTCTAATTTTCAATTCTGCGCATGCGTGTTCTGCTGCGCAGCAACTTTATTTTTATTCCAAAACTTGTTTCATTTTGGCGGAAAATTCAAAAAACTAGTGGGTAGGTACAAGAAAAGTTTGTGGCAAAGATTGAACATAGTTTTTTCAAAGTATTTTCATGGATATTTCTAATACTATATTGAATTATACTTACCCTTTGGGCGATTGTCCACTACCCGGAATTTGACCGTCCGGCAGTCCGGTTTTGAAAAATGAAAGCGACTACGACAGTTTAGCGTGATCGAATTTACGCGCAACGTGTTCACGCATCATCAAGAGCACCGATCCGAAAAAATTATGATGGTTAGTTTTTCTTCTAACCCTTATCCGCACCCAGTGGTGCATAGGGCACTGCAACGTATAGTAGTAGTGTTATCTTGATCGTGAAATACTCAAATGAGAGGTGATCAGCCTTCCGCTTCAGATAACAGTCCAGTCTCATTTTTCAAATAAATATTAGACTGCAAAATCACTAATATTTATTTTTATCCTCTTGAACCCGGGACCTCCATGGTAGCGTAGCGCACTAACCACTACACTATGGAGGCGGACAGTGCTGGTTAGTTAGTTAGTTTTTTATTTAAAAAATCGTTGGCGGACCAGAATTTCAAAAAAATTTCAAATAATGGCGATGAATATCATTTTAACGTATTTATTCAATTATACAAATAATTCATAAAATTATATTCATATTTTTTTATAAAAGTCACTTTTATATGTACGTACAATATAATTTATTATTCTTCTAACCGTTATTCGCACCCAATGGTGCATAGGGAACTGCATCGTATGACGCAATGTTATCTTGATAGTTACATACTTACATGAAAGCAAGGTGATCACTCTTGCGCTTCCATGACCAGTCCAGGGTAATAAATATTATTATGTAAAATCACCAATGCTTATTTTCACCCCCCTCCCCTGGGAATCAAACCCGGGACCCTCAGAATAGTAGCTAAACACGCTAACCATTACACCGCGGAGGCGGTAATTTTTGCATCCTAAAAAATATGTAAACTTAGTTTTTTTTATTTAGTCGTCGCATACATAATAGGGTATTTTCACTCGGGAGGAATATCTAATTTAACATACTCAACCTATAAAGTACTGTGTAATACTTGTTTTGTGTTTATAACAGCTGATATAATCAATATTTTCATTCATCATTTTGTTTTGCAAAATTCACCTTCGTAAAAACGTTGTTTTCGTACGTTGGTAACGAATGACGTCACAGAAACGAATCCACACTACTACTATTACAGCTCTATAAAGCAGATACATAAATGGATACGCCCCATAACACATCCGATGACGTAAAATTTGATGACGCATAGTGCTGTCCGTTTTTCGTTTTATTCAAATATCTAAAGTTTAAACCTTCATATCTCCCTTGGTTCTCTACAGGTTTCTATAAGAACGTTACCGATAGTCTTGTGATTTTTTATATTAATTTATTAGCCAATAATAACACATCATAGAATGATCCATTAAAAGGTTAAAAAAAAAACACCATAATAACATAAAAAGGGTTAAAAAAAAATGCGTATATTTTAAAAAAATTGTGTATTTATAAAAATAATATTTTCTTACAATAAGATTAAGTTATTTTAAAGAAAGTAATAATACTGGAAACTCATAATTATTGGGAAGAGGTAATTACAGCTCAATAGAATCAGAAGAAAATGAATTCGAACAATTAAAAATACATCGGTAATATTATAAAAGTTCCCGGTAGGAATATTCCACCTGTATTTCTTATCAAAGCATTTAGACAGATTGGGATGGCATTCTATTATCTCTGCCTGTATCATCCTACGAGATAGTTAGTTTTATTCTTCTTCACGAGCCCTCTGACCTCCATCGCTGGATATAGGCCTCTTCCCCTTCTTTCCATTTCCTGCGGTTGGTTGCTGCTTGCAGCCAGTTTCTACCCCCCACAGCGACTATATCGTCAGACCATCTCTTTTGGGGTCTTCCGACACCTTTTTTGTTCTCCCGAGGTCTCCATCGTAAAATTCTTGAGGTCCATCTTCAGTTGGTTAGGTTAGGTTAGGTTAGTTAAGTTTTATTAGATTAAAATAAAACTAGTTTCCCCCAGTCAATACCGGTCGGGTAGTGGTCCCGTGCTTAGTATCGCAGACTCTTAAGTCAGAGTTTCTCGGTTCGAATCCACTCTACCACAATTTCATACCTATTTCTAATAATGAGCCGCTTAGGCTCACAGAAATAGTATGAAATTGAAATATTTGTGTAAATAATAAAAACACAAATATTTCTCATTTAAAAAAAAAATACCGGACCCAAAAATGTGGCCGAAGCTTTCAGAATTCTCTTTCAGAGGATATGGATTAAGGAACGTGACCAACATGAGTCAAAATATGTCGTTTCAATGTTAGTCTCGTTGAGCATTTAAATTGACACTCGGAACATGAAAACGGTTTCTCACCAGTGTGAGTAAACATGTGAAATTTCAAACTGTCCTTCCATGAGCTTTTGAATTGGCATTCCGGGCATGAAAATAATTTTTCCTCGCTATGGGTAACCATGTGTCGTTTCAGCTTACTTTTATCAAAGCATTTAAAGTGACACAAATTGCAAGAGAATGGTTTCGCACCAGTGTGATTCGAGATGTGCCTGATCAGATACGACTTCCGAGGACATTTATAGTCACATTCAGAACAAAAAAATGATTTCTCCTTGGTATGCGTTAGCATATGATGTCTGAGCAGACTTTTTCTATGGCATCGATATTGACACAGAGCGCAAGAGAACGGTTTTACACCAGTATGAGCAAAAGTGTGTCTTTTCAGGGCTTCTTTACTCGAGAATTTAAATTGACACAATTCACATGTCAATGGTTTTTCTCCAGTATGGGATAAAACGTGGTTTTTAAGTTGCGATCTCCAGGAGCATTTAAATTGACACGTATTGCAAGAGAAAGGCATTTCGCCTGTGTGAGTGGACGTGTGTGATTTCAAGGTTTCTTTCTTGGAGCATTTATACTGACACAGGTCACAAGAGAATGGTTTCTCACCGGTATGAGTCAATATGTGTTTTATTAATTCTCCATTACTCAAGGACTTGTATTGACACTCCGAACAAGAGAAGCGCTTCTCGCCACCGTGGATTGTCATATGCCTCTTTAGATTATATTTCCTCGCGCACTTGAATTCACATTCTGTACAAGCGAATGGTTTCTCACCCGTATGAGTTAGCGTGTGTAACTTCAGATGACTCTCATATGGAGTTCTAAAATTACACAGAGAACAGTAGAAGACATCTTCTTTGTTCATGTTTTGAGAACGTTTCTTTTTAGTGGGGTTCTTTTTAGTAAAGTTCTTTTTAGTAGGGTTCTTTGAAGTTGCGGGTACTAATCCGTTCTCAGTCAAGTCTGAAATAATAACAAAAATTATTATAAAAATTAAATAAATATTAGTAATATAAGCATATAACCACTAACTGATGTTTAAGTCTGCCGATTTCGAGAGGTTCTTGTTTCTTGGTCATTATTCAAACATTTATGCAGTTGATTTAAGAAAGGTGTGTTGAGATGGTTTGGACATGTAGAACGAATGAGTGAGGAAAGAACGGTAAAACAAATTTATGAGGCGAATGTTAGTTGGTAAAGAAGAAGAGGAAAACCTGGCACGATCAGATATGCCAAATACTTTAAAGTGGTCAGGTTAGGAGTCGTAACAATCGGCGGGTATGTATGAGGAGATGCATGAACCTGAAAGAGGCGAAGACTGTTTGCAAGGATAGAGTGGTGTGGCGCTCTATTCTCTCTGCCTACCCCTGCGGGGAAGCGGCGTGATGGTTAGTTAGTTAGTTAGTTTTAGGAATAACAACTCATGTTGTTAATCATTTGTCTTTGTGTCAGTGTGCGAGTATTATTGGTTTGGTGTGTTAATAGGAAAAAGAGAGAGGTAACTGTCTAGTGGGTCTGATGTAGTGATTGTCCTGATGAAGAGATCGGCTCATCTCGAAATCAGTATCCTAAAACCTCGGTTTGTTGTTCAAAACTAACATTTTGTTGAAATATCTGGCCACAAAGTCGATGCTTTGAATATTAATAATATTTAATTAAAATTTTGCTTCAGGTACCAGTCCAGGGGATATGAAATAAATATTAGAGTGAAACATCACGTATATTTACTTTTAACCCCGCGGGAATAGAAATCGGGACCATCAGCACGGTAGTTTAACGCGCTAACCGGTATTTTTATTTAACCCGCAAAGCGTCTATTTTAGATGCTAGTCTGCAGGTAGGATAGTAAGGGTAGGGAAGGTTAATTTGAAAAATACACCAGACAAATTGAAAATAAATCTTTCTTGAATTCATTTTGCAATCGGCGGGAATCAAACCCGCGACGCCAGTTAGGCAGTCGAGCGTCTACCCAACTACGCCTCGGCGCCTGTCTATACCATATTCATATCCATATATTATACCATATTCACACAATACGGAAAGTTGTAACATTTGCCGTTATTGTTTGAGAGTTGGTACTATATAAGTCATTCTTTTTTCAACGGTTTGCATACGAGTGTTTTTGCCTAGAATTTTCACTCATGAATTACATGAAATTATAGTAACTTTAAACATAAAGAGTAAATCCAATCACAAGTAGGCATAGGCTATGAAACTTTTAAAGTTGAAGCCTGAGTAGGGACATGATAAACGGTGTTGCATAAGCCGTAGCTAGATTTCAGAGTCACTTGGACGTTAGGTAATTCAAAAAAAAAACTGTTTGCATACTCCGTTTCTTCATACGACACACTAAATGTTACTTACTGGAATCCCCTTCAGCTGTACTCAAGGATTCCAAGCATTCCTGTTCAGTGTCCAGAAAAGGAACGACATGCATCTCACTAGTTACTTTACAACTAGTTCCCGACGCAGTTTGGAAATCATCCTCTATCTTTATTTCAGTCTTGATAATCGGAATTAGACGCGAACTCCCGGATATTGGTAAATCTAAGCTGCCTTTATCAGACTCTTGTATATTTATGAGTGGTATTTCCACTTTATTGAGATAATCACCATATTTATCGTCACTTCTTGGTTCTGCCTTGATAGCAAGATCCCATGGGCAGACAGTCTCATTCTTTACAGTGGAATATGCTGGAATATTAACGATGACTTTGTTAGACTCTGATTCAATCTTGAGATATACTTCTTTTACATCTTCTGGTTCTGTTTCGAGCCGTTCCATCCTCTTACTTCTCAACCGCCAGCGTAATTAAGCGTACTAACTTCGAAAGCTACATGTATTGGATTTTTTTGTGTTGGATTATAAAAGTATAATAGTTTGCCTTAAAGCGATATTAAGTTACAGAACTACATCCTCCACTTGGAACAGCGACGAGGGCCCACTCAGTTCACAGTACGATAGTAAATATTATGTGGAAACATAACCTCACACGGCAATTGTGACTTTCACGATATCCACAGACAATAATCAATGTCATAAACAATATATTAAAAATAAATGTCAATATGTATTAATACACACACTTCAAATACGGCGCTGTAAATTTTTTTTTCCTTTTACACAGTGATCCTTTTTTCCTCCGCAGTGATGCGCTAGACATATTATGTTTATTCAAAGTACTGTATATGGTATTCTTAGGCGTATTGTAAATATGATGGGAATCGACATCGCAGGAGGCTAATCCCTCTTAAAAACAGGCCATAAGGCCTACAACAAGATGAAGAAGAAGAAGGAGATATATATATTTATATACACATATATATATTACACCTTAGTAACTTCGCTGCTAACTTGGAATCAATGAAATATATAAACTCATGCCTCTAGCGAGATAGCGAGTGTTTTTGCCTACAATTTACACTCATGAATTACATGAAATTATATCAACTTTAAACATAAAGAGTAAATCACGAGTAGGCATAGGCTATAAAACTTAAAAAGTTGAAGCCTAAGTAGGGGCATGATAAGTGGTGTTGCATAAGACGCAGCTAGATTTCAGAGTCACTTGGACGTTAGGTAATTTTAAAAAAAGGAAACATTATTATATTCCAAAGTTGTCGTTTATTATTGAGTTTTCGAACCAGGTAAATTATTTCTTTGTTTTGGAACCAAAATGTCAAACGACATCAAAACAAGTTCAATTTTTAAACGTAAACATGTCTTGTCGTAGAAGGTCACATCAGCGTTCTTTCGAAATATTAGAGAAAATAAATACCATTAAAAAAACGTGTACAACCGTCACTAATGACGACAAAGCGGACGACATTTCTTGGAGCAGCAGCAGTGAAGATGTGTTTGGAAACTCAAAGTCAACTGTCAAAAATAAGACGTCTCCTGTCGACGCGAAAGAAAAAGTTGACAATTGGATGAAAAATAAGTATTCAACTTTAAATCAATCTAAAAAATCTACTAAATCTCTCACAAAGAGTAACAAAAAGAAGCATAAAAGTAAGAGATTTAAACTCAACATTTGTGAGGTTAAGATCGAAAAAAATGACGAAGAAATATCTCCCATCATACCAAGAAGTCAATTGAAATTCGATTTTAAAATCTACGGTGAAAACGTAAATAAAACTCCCATTTCTGCGAGCGAAAGTGCGGAGCTGTCTCCTATATTAAGATGCAAAAGAAAAATTAAATTCCCAATAGACAATAAAAAAGAACAAGATATTATGCAAAACTGCGAGTTACCAGATGTGAAAGACGATCACTCTCCAAGTGAAGGGAGTCCAATTTTGGGATTGAGGAACAAGAAACGATGTTTTAAAGATCAAAATTCAATTTCGGAAGCAAAAAATATTAAGTTTTGTACTGATTTGGATGCTAAAATCAATCAGCCAAGTTTAAAAGCTAAATCAAGTGCTAATTTCGATACTAAAGTGAATCAATCAAATTCAAGTGATAAGTTGGGTGCTAAAATCAATCATCCATATTTAAGTGCAAATTTAGATGCCAACCTTGATAAGTCAATGGCAAATTTGAATTCTAAACTAAATCAATCTTGTGTTTATTTGGATGCTGAAAGAGATAAATTAAGTGATAATTTTGATGGGCAATTAAAAGGATCTAGTGCTAATTTGATTGCCAAAATTAAGGATTCCAATTTGGATGATAAAATCGATAAATTGAAAGCTAATTTGGTTGATAAAAGCAGTGTTAATAGTAATACTAATGAATCAAATTTTTACGCTAAAATTTATCAAAAAAATTTAGATGTTAAATTTGATCATTTGAGTGCTGATTTAAATTCCAAAATAACCAAATCAAACGCTGATTCTGACGCCAAAAATGACAGATCACACTTGTTCTCTGTGAAAAAAAATCTGTTCCCTCGGGATAAATTACTAAGTAAAAATTTAGAGAATGAACTGTCACAAGTCTCAATAAATTTCAGCGATTCTCCAGTTTTAGAAAGGATGGAATCGATTTTAAATCCGAGCACTCAGTCCAGCGATCTTCAGAGCAAGATTAGTTTCAATTTCAGTTTATCTAAAGAAAGGAGCGACGAATTTGCGGAAATAGCAAGTTTGCAAACGTCGCGGGACATTTCCCCGAAATCCGCCGCAGAAAATGACCCCATCACTTTTGACATGTCAAAAAAAGGCGGCAAAATAGAGTCGCCTGTGAAAAGGAAGAAGAGAAAACTTGCTCCCGGCGGTGTTGCCAGTAGGCTGCAAAAACTATTGAGAAAACAAAAATCTTTTTTGTCAGTGCGGCAACACGAGAATTACCTGGCTGCGAATTCCAGTTTTCAGCTGCCTGCCGTAAAGGAAGAGGTGTTCAATTTGAAAATTAAAAATGTTTCGGAACAAAATGGAGTATTTTTAATACACGGTGAGAGAGTTGACGCATTTTCCGGAGAAAATCACGAATATTATCTAATTTTAAATAGCTATTTTATCAAAAGAATGACACTTAAATGTGGTTGGATCATAAAATTATTTAAGCCGTATGTGTCGTTTAAATTGACCAATTCTGAAGGCATTTTAGAGCAAATAATAGTGAATGTCTGTAACATTGATATTATCGAAAATTAAAACTGATCTCTTTGGATTATACATCCATACCTCGCTTTACGGCACATTCCACGGATATTGGCCGCAAAGCGAAAAGCCGTACAAGGAATCCATTATTCTTATACAAATTTAGTGCGAACGGTTCCAAATTTGTTAAATAAATTTGTTAAATATGTAACATGGTTTATTATTTAAAAGAAATTTATATATATATATATATATATATATATATATATATATATATATATATATATATATATATATATATATATATAACGTGGTAATATTTTTCTTTTGTAAATTGGGAATGGAATGGTTTATTCTTAATTAAT
Source organism: Brachycentrus maculatus (assembly GCF_059751285.1). Taxonomy (NCBI): domain Eukaryota; kingdom Metazoa; phylum Arthropoda; class Insecta; order Trichoptera; family Brachycentridae; genus Brachycentrus; species Brachycentrus maculatus. The sequence goes on along the minus strand of NW_028280813.1, from coordinate 894,510 downwards.
CTTTACAATAATTTTTATATCTATCTGATTCTGACAGTTAATAATATTATATTTTTTCTATCGGATCTCTTTTGTTTAATTCTGTGCGACGCATGCGACATCTGGTGGTAGAACTGTTTTATGTAGGTACTATTTGTAAGTACTTAATAAAATGTATAGGTAGGTACCTAGTTATTTTATTACATATATATATATATATATATATATATATATATATATATATATATATATATTTTATTTAGACTTGGCACGATCAGATCAATCAGAACCTAAAATCTGGCGGTGTCAAAAGTCTGCGTAATCAGAGGGCGTGTATGACTAGATGTATGGATGTGAAGGAGGCGAGGAGTGTATGTCAGGACAGAAGAGTGTGGCGTTCCATCCTCTTTCCCTACCCCTGCGGGGAAACGGCTTGATGGTAGTAGTAGTAGTAGTATATTTTATTTTATTAATGTTAGGCGTCCAATTTGAAGTGTAAAACCTGTATACTTATATTTGCTTGAATATTTATCATATATTAAAAATATTGTTTGTATTTTGTTAGTATTTATTTCTTTTTATCATACATATATATATACAGTTTAAATTTACAATGATGTGTCCTCATTATTTCCCGTGCCGAGGACACATTTTACAATACTGGATGACGTGGCTGAAAAGCGCGATATATTCCAGAAGTTTCAAGAATTTGAGTACCTAGTGTGGTTGTCAATCACGGGTAGAATTGGTGAATGTTACACATGTCGCTCACTCCATTCAACAACAACATATATCGAAAAACTTGATTTTTCAGGAGAACGTTTTTAAAGTTTAAAAATATGATACAATGTATTAAAAATAAATACCAAGCCACTTATTGAACTTTCTACTGTGCTTTTTAACAGATCTTTTTAGGTAAATCCTGAAGGTTTTTTTCTCCATTTGAAAAATATTTAGGATATTTAAAAAATAATTAAACTATATCTTTTCTTCAAAATGCAAAAAACAACACTTTCAGCCCTGTAGCGGGTAAATATTAAGTTAAAAATATGCCTCTTTTGCTGGGATATAGTACATTTTCTGGGCATTCCGAAAACATGCACAATTGACGTTGTGAATGTGACGTTGAAAGGAGTGAGCGATATATGACATTTTACAATTTTTCATTATGTATTTAGTACACGATGACAAATTATTTTTCATAATATTGTCTGTTTTTCAAAATGTATATTATTATTATATATTATTATATTCTCTCTCTCACAACCCTTTTCCGTACCCCAATGGTGCATAGGGCACTGCATCATATATACGCAGTGTTATCTTGATAGGAGGTCCCGGGTTCGATTCCCAGGGGGCGGGTCAAATAAATATAAGTGATTTTTTAACTTTAATAATTATTCAATGTTACCCTGGACTGGTACCTGAAGTGGAGGGCTGATGACCTTTCCTTCATGAGTTTAGGATTAATATAACACTGCTTTTATATAATGCAGTGCCCTATGCACTATTGGGGTGCGAATAAGGGTTGTAAGTAAGTATCTTGATGGTTTTGTTGAAAGGAGTGAGCGACGTGTAAAGTGATCACTCGAACCGGCCTATGGCGGTGTTGACTAGCTATCCGGGACGCAGGTGGCCGGCTAATAATTCTCTCTCTCACAACCCTTTTCCGCACCCCAATGGTGCATAGGGCACTGCATCATTTAAACGCAGTGTTATCTTGATGGTTTTGTTGAAAGGAGTGAGCGACGTGTAGAGCGATCACTTGACTAGCCATCTGGGGCGCTGATGGCCGGCCTGTCGCGCACGGTGGCGCCGCCCCCCCGCTTGTACCTCTCCTCCGCCATGAGGTGCTTGAGCGTGTGCGTGCGGCAGTGCGTGTGCAGCGCGTCCTTGCGGTTGAAGCCGCGCCCGCAGTAGGTGCAGAGGAAGGGCTTCTCGCCCGTGTGGATGCGCCCGTGCGTCACCAGCTGGCTCTTCTGCGTGAAGCGCTTCTTGCACGTGCCGCACGCGTGGGGCTTCTCCCCCGAGTGGATCAGCTTGTGCCGCTCCAGGGAGATCTTCTTTGTGAACCTGCAAATTAAGACACAATTTTTATTTTTTATTTTTTATTTACTTGGGTAATATATCCAACATTTAATAAATTTACTTTAACGTTCTTTGGACACATTGCGCGTGGCAACGCGGATAGCCTGGAAACACTAGTTGTGATCGGTAGCCTGGAGGGAAAGAGAGGGAGAGGAAGATCCCCCACACGATGGACCGATCAAATTAAGGCAGCAGCAGGCACCTCGGTGGTTGGAGCGCTACGTGCAGCGCAGTCAAGGGATAACTGGAGAAGAACCATTGCTTCTGCAAGGGTCACAACCCTCAGCAATGAGGAATAAGACGGAAAAGAAGACTTTTACAAAAAAAAAATTTAAAGAGAAATATATGTGTAATATTACATTAAATATTATGTATTTTTCAGTTTCATACTATTTCTGTGAGCCTAAGCGGCTCATTATTACTAATAGGTATCAAATTATACAAAACATGTGTTGGACCAATAGCCACTTATGGGATTGAAGCAAGAGCAGATACTTTCAGAACAAAATCTCGACTTGGAACCTCCGAGATGAAGACTCTCCGATCCGTAACCGGAAACACATTGCGAGACCGAGTAAGAAATACCGACATCCGAAGCATGTGTAAGACAGAGGATATCGTGAGGTGGGGACGACAACGAAGGCGATACTGGAATGATCATTTAAACAGAATGTCAGAAGACAGACTTCCACGTATCGCCCTTCGAGGAATCCCTGAAGGATGTAGACCCCCAGGCAGGCCTTCAAAAAGGTGGAAAGACAGCTGGGAGTCAACATCCCCAGAGCTACAAGCGGAGGCACAAACAGATCCATAGGATCTAGAAAAAGAAGAAGTAGAAGAGGTATCAAATTGTGGTAGAGTGGGTTCCAACCGAGAAACTTTGACTTAAGAGTCCGCTACACTAACCACGGGACTACAAGTCGACAATGTTAGTAATATTAGTATATAACCACCCACAGTGAACGGTAATATACTAATATTACTAGTACATATATATATTTTTTTTAATATAAAAGTAAAAATGACAAACCACAAAGCCGATGTTTTAAATATTAATAGTACATCCAAAATTTAAAAAAATATATTGGATGGAATTCTACTTTTATTTACATGTATCGTAGTTGTACAGGAGAAAGTGACCAACTACCAAAACGTAAAATGTTCAGGAGGGCCATTTAAGTCACTTTTGCTTGGCAACAAAATAAACATCAATGCAGTTAGTCATTTTTACCAAGTCAATATATTATACTTCCAAGTTTAAAATCCTTTGGGATGTTTTCAGGGCAATATTAAGCTAGTGAGATATCAAATAGTCAATGATTACGTTTTTGTGAAAATACGCACTTGGTCACTTTCTCCTGTATGACTACGATATATCGCTCACTCCTTTCAAGAACGTCATAAATCAAAAATCGTCAATTTTCAGTTGTGCATGTTTTAAGAATGCCCAGAAAATGTACTATATCCCAGCAAAAGAGGCATATTTTTAACTCAATATTTACCCGCTACAGGGCAGAAAGTGTTGTTTTTGCATTTTGAAGAAAAGGTATTGTTTAATTATTATTTTTAAATATACTAAATATTTTTCAAATTGAGAAAAAACCTTCAGTTTTTACCTAAAAAGATCTGTTGCACAGTAAAAAGTTCAATAAGTGGCTTGATATTTATTTTTAATACATTGTATTATATTTTTAAACTTTAAAGACGTTCTCCTGAAAAATCAAGTTTTTTGATTTATGACGTTCTTGAAAGCAGTGAGCGATATATATAATGAAAATATGTGACGCATTTCATCTTATAAGACATTATCAAACAAAAATAGAGTTCCCGTCCTAAGTGTATTTAGTGCGGATGAGGGTCAAGAGAAAAATAAGGCGGGGGTTCTTACCTCTTGTTGCAGACGTCGCAGCCAAAGGGGCGGACTCCGAGGTGGATGCGGTAGTGCGTCAGCAAGGAGTTGCGCTCCGTGAAGCGACGATCGCAGATGTGACACTGGAAAGGCTTTATGCCCGTGTGCGTCTTCATATGCGATAAGTACTTGCTCGGTGAAACAAACACCTGGAAATTAAACAATAAAAAATCAGTAGTTCATCTTTATGGCGCCTCGAACTGCTCCACCAGCAGAAAGAACCTAAAAACAGGGAATCGATTCTTAACTCTTACCACTCTGTAGGCCAGACATTCTGGCCCGTATGATTCTAGTAGGCAGCTCCGTGGGCCACAATGTCTGGCCCACAGCAGGTATACGAGAGGGAATCATTTTGTGCTGATTTTGGACATTGTAGTAATAATTAAAAGAAACTACTTAGTGATGGGATGTCAAAAAATAGTATAAAAATTACTCTTGTAATTGGAGATAATCCAGGTTTGCGAACAAGTGTTTGGACACACTCAAAATGTTATAGATAAATTAACTGGTCAAATTATAAGCTAAAATAATAAAAATGAAAAAGGTATTTTCTTGTTGGGTAATATATCCAAAATAAAACAAGTTTTTGTTGGATTGAATTCTACATTTATTTATGTATATCTTAATACGTGACGCGTTTCCTCTTCTTAGGACATTATCAAACACTCAATTAAGATATACATAAATAAATGTAGAATTCAATCCAACAAAAACTTGTTTTATTTTGGAAATATTACCCAACAATTTAATGTGGAATTCTACCAACTGTCTGCAGTTACAATAAATATGATATTTTCTGGTGTTTCTCATGTATGTGATTATAATCCGGGATTCGGACCTCACATACCGTAGAACTGGGCTACTTGAACTTTGATGTGTTACTTGAGCCCAGTACAAAAAAAAATTCAAATCAATAATTCAAAAAACAATTATTTTTTGACATCTCATCAAAGATGAAGAAGAATATGGAAGTCTGGGCATTTACGGGGCTTACGACCGTCATAGGCTGGTTTAAGTGATCACTTTACACACGTGTAACATTCACCAATTCTACCCATTATTGACAACAACACTACTCAAATTCTTGGAAGTTCTATATATATGAACCAATTTAGAAACCTTGTTCATGAATCACTAGAGACATCTATTGGTGAGATGTAAAGAAGCTTTTTATTAAGCAGAAACTCTTATATTAGTATGTGAGATCCGAATCCTGGATTATAATCACACACATGAGAAACGCCAGAAAATACCAATTTCATTTTTATTATTAAGCTTATAATTTGACCAGATAATTTATTTACAACATTTTGAGTGTGTCCAAATACTTGTGGTTGTCAATAATGGGTAGAATTGGTGAATGTTACACGTGTGTAAAGTGATCACTTAAACCAGCCTATGACGGTCGTAAGCCCCGTAAATGCCCAGACTTCCATATTCTTGTTCATCTTTGATGAGATGTCAAAAAATAATATGAAAACAACTCCTGTAATTGGAGATAATCCAGATTTTGTGAACAAGTATTTGGACACACTCAAAATGTTGTCAAAAAACAATAATGAACGAATGGTGACAATAAGTGTCACCCGTCAGGGAAACAATGAATCATGTCCATACGTTCATTATTGTAGACCAAATACAGATCTAAATATTTTTTTTGTACTGGGCTCAAGTAACACATCAAAGTTCAAGTAGCCCCGTTCTACGGTACTAATAAAAGAGTTTCTGCTCAATGAAAAGCTTCTTTTCATATCACCAATAGATGTCTTTGTATTAATCTGTAACAAGTATTTGGACATAAGCGCCCTTGAGGTATTATTTTACGAAAATGCCGCTATATAAGTTATCCAAATTTATTATTATTATAACATTTTGAGTGTGTCCAAATACTTGTTCACAAAATCTGGATTATCTCCAATTACAGGAGTTATTTTCATATTATTTTTTGACATCTCATCAAAGATGAAGAAGAATATGGAAGTCTGGGCATTTACGGGGCTGACGACCGTCATAGGCTGGTTTAAGCGATCACAATTCTACCCATTATTGACAACCACACCACTCAAATTCTTGGAAGTTCTATATATATGAACCAATTTAGAAACCTTATTCTTGAATCACTAGAACTTCACTAAAGACATCTATTGGTGAGATGTAAAGAAGCTCTTTATTAAGCAGAAACTCTTATATTAGTATGTGAGGTCCAAATCCTGGATTTCAATCACACACATTACATCTTTACATCTCACCAATAGATGTCTCTAGTGAGGTTCTAGTGATTCAAGAACAAGGTTTCTAAATTGGTTCATATATATAGAACTTCCAAGAATTTGAGTGGTATGGTTGTCAATAATGGGTAGAATTGGTGAATGTTACACGTGTGTAAAGTGATCGCTTAAACCAGCCTATGACGGTCGTCAGCCCCGTAAATGCCCAGACTTCCATATTCTTCTTCATCTTGGATGAGATGCCAAAAAATAATATTATTATTATTATTATTATACTAATGTTTTTGCAAAAGAGAAGCCGTCTCACCTTTGAGCAGTAGTCGCATTCGATGATGTTCTCCCCGGTGTGAAGCCGCATGTGCATTATCAGGCCGCAGTTATTAGTGTAATCCTTGCCGCAAATGTCGCAGACAAACCGCTCCGACTTGACTTCATCCTTGACTCTGGTCTCCGAGTCCTCGAAGTCCTTGGCGCCGTCGTCCGCCGGCTCCGGCCCGTCCCTCTGCAGCTCCGACGTGGAGCTGTCTTCGTCCGACGAAGACTCGGAGCTCGATGATGACGAAGCGGAATCCCTGTCCGACACGTAGTCTTCGCAATCCCGGGCGTCCGTGTCAATCTCCACGCTGTATGAAGATCTGTCGATAGTTTTGAACACATCTCTTTCATACGTGATTGCCTCTGACTTTAGTCCACAGTCTGCCTGAAAATTTTAGTTTTAATTTTTATTATTTTTTAAGTTAGCTTATATTTTGTCCGCCTCCGTAGTGTAATGGTCAGCACGCTCGGCTACCGTTCTGGAGGTCCCGGGTTCGATTCCCAAGGGGGGTAAAATAAATATAAGTGATTTTTTCACTGTAATATTTATTCGATATTATTACCCTGTTTTTTTAATTTATTATTAGATTAAAACCAATATTTTTAGCTTTTCCACTTTTTTATTTGACCAGCGACCGGGTTTCGTCGTTACCGACATCATCAGACTGGTCTGACGATGTCGGTAACGACGAAACCCGGTCGCTGGTCAAATAAAAAAGTGGAAAAGCTAAAAATATTGGTTTTAATCTAATAATAAATTAAAAATGCAATTCCATCACGAAGTGTCAGTGGATAATATAAATCTATTATTACCCTGGACTGGTACCTGAAGCGGAGGGCTGATCACCTTTCTTTCATGTGCAAACGATCAAGATAACACTGCGTTTATATGACGCAGTGCCCTATGCATCATCTGGGGTGCGGATAAGGGTTTTTATATATATTACGTTTAACTCTTTCCACTCTGACCATTTTTTCTCATAACTGATCAGCTACTCTGATCAAAAAAAATGCAATGTTTTTCTACCATTAAAATAAATATTTTGGTCCCTAATTTTGGGACACTGTCTGGCAATTCGTATGACCATGTCAATTAAGATTAACCGCATTTATCTGAAATATTTGTTGGTAGAATATACTCGGGTGATAGAGAAATCAGTGATTAAAGTTATACCTGCTGTGGGCCAGACATTGTGGCCCACGGAGCTGCCTACTAGAATCATACGGGCCAGAATGTCTGTGAGTTAATGATATTTTGTCCGCCTCCGTGGTGTAATGGTCAGCGTGTTTAGCTACCATGCTGGAGGTCCCAGGTTCGATTCCCAGGGGCGGGGTGAAAATAAGAGGGACAAAATCACTTATATTTATTTGACCCCCCCTGGGAATGGAACCCAGGACCTCCAGACCGGTAGCCGAGCGTGATGACCATTACAATACGGAGGCGGACAATGTTAATTTTAATTTAACTTAATTTAATTAACAAGATGTTAATGTTCTGTTAAATTTCAAAATGTTGTAGCATAGGAGTTGGTTTTAAAAGAATATATCATAGTCGTGCAGAAGAAAGTGACCAACTGACAAAACGTAAAATGTTCAGGAGGGACATTTAAGTCACTTTTGCTTGGCAACAAAATAAACATCAATGCAGTTAGTCATTTTTAACAAGTCCGTATATTATACTTCCAAGTTTAAAATCCTTTGGGATGTTTTCAGGGCAATATTAAGCTAGTAAGATATCAAATAGTCAATGATCACGTTTTTGTAAAAAATGCACTTGGTCACTTTCTCCTGTGTGACTATGATATGACTCACATCGATCATTGCATTATTGGAAGTTTCTTTTCCCGGAATGTCTGGGTACAACGGCTTTCCGTTATAATCGCAGATGAGCAGTTGGCACTGGCCGCTCTTCGTGTCCAATTGCTTGTTCCCCTTGACAATGTCTCCCAGCGTGTGCGTCTTCCTGTGGGCCAGCAACGCGTCCTTTCTCGGGAACCGCTTCCCGCAAACGTCGCACAGGAACGGCCGCTCGCTGGTGTGAGTTTTGGCGTGCGCCTGCATCTGGCTTTTTTGAGTGAATTTTTTATCGCACTCCGCGCACTGGTACGGCTTGAACCCGCTGTGGATCAAAACGTGGCGGTTCAGAGAGACCTTGCGGCTGAAGGTTTTCGAGCAGACGCCGCAGGAAAACGGCTTGCCTTCGGTGTGCAAGCGATAATGGCTTATGAGAGAATGCCTTTCCGTGTATCGGCGGTCGCAGATATCGCATTGGAAAGGTTTTACGCCCGTGTGTATCTTCATGTGCGAGTCTAGCTTGCTTTGGACCGCGAACATCTTGTCGCATATCGTGCAATGGAACAACTTCTCCCCTGTGTGCATCTTTGTATGCGAAACCAGACTGGACTTTCTATTAAACCTCTTCTCGCAGTATTCGCAGTGGAACAGATCTTCCCCCGTGTGGATTTTCACATGGGCCAGATACCCGGACTTTTGGATGAAGCGTTTTTGGCAGTAGTCGCACGTGTACGGGAACTCTTGCGTGTGTATCCGCACGTGTTTCACGAGCGTGCTGCGGTCGGCGAATCGCTTGCCGCAATACTCGCAGGGGAACGGCCGCTCGCCGGTGTGAGTCTTCAGATGAGAATTGAGCTTCGATCGGACCGAGAATTTTTTATCGCAGTGCGGACAGTCGAAGAGATCGCAGCCTGTGTGCATCCGTATGTGCAACTTGAGAGCGTGCTTATTTTTGTAGGGCTTACTGCACATATCGCACGTCCAGACTTCCTGAGCATCATCCCTTTTATCTTTCTTCACCTTTTTTGATTTCTTTTTCCGTTTTCGTTTGAAATTCTGATCTTCGTTTATTTCTTTATCATTACTTACACTGTCCTCTGCTTCTTTGCACTTTTTTTTACGCAATTTTTTCCGTTTTTTCTTGACTTTAACGCACATTTCATCGTTTGCCTGATCTTCCAGTTCATTCTTTATTTGCTTCTGGAAACTCTTGCTCTTTTTTAAAGCTGCTATACTAATGTCATCGTCTGAATTGTTGGTGTCTTTTATAATGTGAAGAAGGTCCTTAACATGTAATACATTATCAGAAACAACATCTTCCTTCTTTATATTAAAACTTTTGTCGTAAAATACGTCTTTGAAATTCGATTCCATCTCTCTTGATCAAATTTTCCTAGGATTCCAACATCTAAAATAGCATAAAAATGTTCATTTATTCAAAGTCTAAAATCTCCTAAAGTTTTTTACAGCTCACATGGAAATTTTGACACAATCTTGTATTCGAATATGCCCGTTTTTATTTTTATTTTTATATATAGGAGGCTAATCCCTCTTAAAAACAGAAGAATAAGATGTAACAGGTGTTTTAATCTGTGATAGGATACGCGTTGCTGTGGCCCAGTCGGGTTAAATGAAAAAGAAACGAATAGAAAGCTCACATTTCTGATATATTTCATTTCACAATCTTGCGAAGCAATGAAAATATTGAAAAATCTGTGAAATAAACAGCCGTCAAGAAGCACGCTGTCCGCCATGAGAAATGTATATATTATTTATTATGTATATATTATTTTTTTATTGAATAAATTGAATTGAATTGAATTGAAAATGTTAAGTATTACGTTAGTTGCCGTTACGTTCAATAGATGGCGCTGCCATTGCGGTAAAAAATGGTTTAATTTGAATAAAAGATACTCTTAGTATTATAAAGTTGCGTTTTAATTGCTCCCACTGGTAAAAAAGTGTCGTTTAGAACTGAAGTAATGTGGTAGAGTAAAAAAAATGGGGAGCGCTGAAAAATAATTGATTTTCAAAGTGGGCGATAGACGAAATAAGTTTGAGAACCACTGGATTACACCCTCTCCGGCCTTGCCTGGTTAGGCCATAAGCTTTACAAAATCTTCCCTTTCGTGAATAAAACATGGAAAAAACAATGAAAACCATTAAGACGACATGTCTTACAGTTTTAAAAACTAACCTTTAAATTATTATATTTACGGACAACTCCAGTCGACGATATTCGAATGTGTATTTACAATTTTGTTTGTCATTTTTGACAACTAGCGTACATTCGAGGCAACAGAGAAGCAACATCAGAAATAATAGGTAAAATTATCAATGAAAATAACCATAAATACCCCTTGTTTGCATTCAGAAGTAATAAAACACTTTCACTTCAATAAATAACTGCGACCCTTATACATCTTTAAAAAGCAAAAACCCATTTTAAACGATTTAAAATCAAACTTCAAATAAGAAAGCGGCCGACAGTAGCTGGACGCAAGCAAAATGGCGAACGAGTGTTTTTTTCAATTCTGTATTAGGCTGATCTGTGTATTTTTTTCTCAGCCAGTTACAAAATGTTTAAGCGAGGTAGGTAGCACAGTTTGTCTGCGGACATTTCGCTCACTCCTTTCAAGAACGTCATAAATCAAAAAACGTGATTTTTCAGCAGAACGTTTTTAAGGTTTAAAAATATAAAACAATGTACTAAAAATAAATATCAAGCTACTTATTGAACTTTTTACTGTGCAACAGATCTTTTTAGGTAAAACCTGAAGGTTTTTTCACCATTTGAAAAACATTTAGGATATTTAAAAAAACAATTAAACAATACCTTTTCTTCAAAATGCAAAAACGACACTTTCTGCCCTGTAGCGGGTAAATATTAAGTTAAAAATATGCCGCTTTCGCTGGGATATAGTACATTTTCTGGGCATTCCGAAAACATGCACAACTGAAAATTGACGATTTTTGATTTATGACGTTCTTGAAAGGAGTGAGCGATTTGGCTTTTATGTATGTATTTGAATATTTGAGTGCATTTGAATTACCTAACGTCCAAGTGACTCTGAAATCTATCTATGGCTTATGCAATACCGCTTATCATGACCCTACTCAGGCTTCAACTTTTTAAGTTTTAAAGCATATGCCTTCTCGTGAGTGGATTTACTCTTTATGTTTAAAGTTACTTTAATTTCATGTAATTCATGAGTGGTAAATTGAAGGCAAAAACACTCGCTATCTCGCTAGAGGCATGAGTTTATTTTAAGTCAGCAGTGAAGTTACTTAGGTGTATAATTTTAGTTCTTGTCACTGATCGGTGTATGATTTTAGTTTCTTATTTTAATAATAATAATAATAAATCCCTTACCCCAATGGTGCATAGGGCACTGCTTCATATAAACGCAGTGTTATCTCGATCGATTACACATGAAGGAAAGGTGATTAGCCCTCCACTTCAGGTACCAGTCCAGTGTAATATTGAATAAATATTAGAGTGAAAAAATCATTTATATTTATTGAACCCCCCTGGGAATCGAACCCGGGACCTCCAGAACGGTAGGCGAGCATGCTGACCATTACACTACGGAGGCGGACAGTTTCTTATTTTAGTTTCTGATATTTATGTTTATATGAGCAGCTACAAAATCAGATGTATTTCAGATAGGCACCCAAAGAATTCTATAAACAAGTACACACTTCTCTTGGCTTTAGTTTTCAATTTCAATTCAATTTATTCAATTTTAATTAACACATACATTAGAAACTAAAGTTTAAGGTAAACATTAAGAAAAATTCAAAAGTAAGTAAGAAGACTCTTGTTAAAGATGTAGAAGAATCCCTTATGGGAATACCCCCTCAGGCACATGGAACAGGTATTGTCCAGCATATCTTCCTACAGGCATAACCATCGGCAGGTTGCTCCTGTATATAGGAATGGGAAACTATCTATGCCCACGCTGTCCTTAGCTAACTATCGGGAACATACAAACCAATGCTCCAGATAGTTTCAGGATTATCCATCATACCGCGCAACAATGGATAGAAATGCCTCATCAAATACACATTCCTTCTAGTCTCTAGACTGTTGTAGCCGAGCATACCCTGGAGGAACTGGTAGCTCTTCCTACAGGCATAACCATCGGCAGGTTGCTCCTGTATATAGGAATGGGAAACTATCTATGCCCACGCTGTCCTTAGCTAACTATCGGGAACATACAGACCGATGCTCCAGATAGTTTCAGGATTATCCATCATACCGCGCAACAATGGATAAAAAAAGCCTCATCGATCTTGCTTCTGCAGATATTTGTGCTGGAGCCACAGGAGTTGAAGTCAAAAAATATATATATATATACACAAAAAATATCATTTTGTCAGATTTTACTTTTCTTAAAATGTTATGGCTTACTTATACTTCCTGACACTTTAAAGGTTGATTTAACATAGCTAGGCATTTTGAGACTTCTTTTTCATGTTTGGAAGTTACAGATTAAAACAGAATTATAATTTTTCATTAATTGATTTGACAGTAACTTTGTGAAAACATCTATCCATTTTTAATTTAAGGTTTACTTCCTAAAACTACTATTTAAATCTATCAACATCCTAAGGAAACAACTCTAAAATTTAGACTTAGCTTTAGGTGTTAGAAAATGATGCAGAATCCATTGAAACACATCGCTCACTCCTTTCAAGAACGTCATAAATCAAAAAACTTGATTCTTCAGGAGAACGTTTTTAAAGTTTAATAATATAATACAATGTATTAAAAATAAATATCAAGCCACATATTGCACTTTTTACTATGCAACAGATCTTTTTAGGTAAAACCTGAAGGTTTTTTCTCCATTTGAAAAATATTTAGTATTTAAAAAATAATAATTAAACAATACCTTTTCTTCAAAATGCAAAAACAACACTTTCTGCCCTGTAGCGGGTAAATATTAAGTTAAAAATATGCCGCTTTTGCTGGGATATAGTACATTTTCTGGGCATTCCTAAAACATGCACAACTGAAAATTGACAATTTTTGATTTATGACGTTCTTGAAAAGAGTGAGCGACATGTCAAAATATATTTTTTAAAATAGTGGTAATTACTAAGTAAAACTTTTATTAAAAATATAATGATTTAGTTTTCTATAAGAACATAATTGCTAAACCAATCTCTTGAAGCATCATCCAAATTAAGTAAAATAATATTAACATATCTAAAAAAATTGGTTATCTATAGTAAGTCCACTTCCGTGGTGTAATGGTCAGCACGCTCGGCTACCATTCTGGAGGTCCCGGGTTCGATTCCCAGGGGGGGTCAAATAAATATAAGTGATTTTTTTTTACTCTTGTATTAATTCAATATAACCCTGGACTGTTACCTGAAGCGGAGGGCTGATTACCTTTCCTTCATGTGTTTACGATCAAGATAACACTGCGTTTATATGATGCAGTGCCCTATGCACCATTGGGGTGCGGATAAGGGTTAGGGGTTATGGTAAGTGCAGTACTGTTCTCTTGATAAAATAAACAAATAATAATAATGAAAATAAATAATAAACCATATCCGCTCCCTAGGTGTGGAGCATATGGAGTCCACAAACTGTCTCCAGGCTTTTCTGTCGGCTGCCAGCTCCCTCGCATCCTCCCAAGTCAGATCCGCGTCCCGAAGTTCTGACGAGAACTGCCGACGAATTGTCAGCAGTGGTCGGGAACCTGATGCCTTGTAAAAGAGGCGAGCTTGATGGCGGCTCTCGGGAGGCATGCGGAGTACATGGCCAAGCCGACTGAATCGCCTTTTCTTGCCGACAATTGTGACCGAGATTTGCCGCGTCCTACGCCTTATCTCTTCATTCCTCACAAAGTCAAACCACCGCACGCCTAAAATTCTCCGCAGACACCTATTCTCAAAGCTTAGTACACGGCTGCTCTGGGCCCTTGTAAGGTGCCATGTTTCACAGCCGTATAAGAGAACAGGAGCGATGCAGGCATTGTATAGGCAGCATTTGGTCTTCACCGAGTATAAATCCAAACAAATAAAGCAAATGTTTTAAATTCATTTCTTTATTAACAAAATAGATAATAATTTGAATAACAGTGTGAGCATTGTCTTTGTAACGATTCATAATTACTTACGATCTTAGTTGAAGCAACACTTAGTTAATGAAATCATAACAGATAATTGATAACAATTTTTCAGTTTTAAAATGCATAAATATTCTTATTATTTTATGACATCTCATCAAAGATGAAATAAAATATTTTGTATTTTTAACAATTAAAATAGACCATTTTTACTAATATTTTTCATTATGCAATATTAAACTAAATTAATAATTATGTAAAAGATATTATTTTTTGACATCTCATCAAAGATGAAGAAGAATATGGAAGTCTGGGCATTTACGGGGCTGACGACCGTCATGGGCTGGTTTAAGTGATCACTTTACACACGTGTAACATTCACCAATTCTACCCATTATCGACAACCACACTACTCAAATTCTTGGAAGTTCTATATATATATATGAACCAATTTAGAAACCTTGTTCTTGAATCACTAGAACTTCACTAGAGACATCTATTGGTGAGATGTAAAGAAGCTTTTTATCAAGCAGAAACTCTTATATTAGTATGTGAGGTCCGAATCCTGGATTATAATCACACACATGAGAAACGCCAGAAAATACCATTTTCATTTTTATTATTTAAGCTTATAATTTGACCGGATAATTTATTTACAACATTTGTCAAAAAAGTTATTGGAGATAATCCAGATTTTCCACTAGAGACATCTATTGGTGAGATGTAAAGATAATCCAGATTTTGAAAACAAGTATTTGGACACACTCAAAATGTTGTACATAAATATTCTCACTAAAAAATGGACCTTCTGGTTTTTTCTGCAAATAAATTGATCAGTCGCTAAATTAAAAAAAAATAAAACAGAAAAAAATATATTTGAATGCAGTTTTATAAAGAAAAACTATTTTCTTGTCCGTTCCAAACTAATTACTTTGTAAATTTATTTATTAATTTATATTTCATCATACACACAACTACAAAATGCAATAGTGTGCCATCACGGAGTTTTCCTTTACTAAGGGCATATTTTAAAATGCTTATTTATAAAATTATCCAAAAGAAAATTATTTGTTCCTCTTTATATAGAAGAAGATGGAGTATGCCCGGGGATGCTCAGACTTCCATCATCTTTCATATAAAGAAGAACGATAGATGATTCATATCAAGTTGAGAAACCTATAATAAATAATTGTATTTTGAAAATTAAAATTAAAATTATGAATTATCTTGAAAATTTTGAAATCCCAAAAAAACTGAATTCTTATAATAATTTATTAAATAATATATTGTTTCAAAATTCTTCACCATTGCTTTCCATTTTTCCTTTGTTTTCAAACTCCGCCCCTTGACTAACCCCTTCCCCTTACTTTCCCCTCTCCTTATTTATAGAACAATTTTATATATTTATATTTCAGTTATTATACAGACCTGAATGATGGATGTTTAACTTCTGAAACATGTAGTCTATAATAAAACTCAAGTGGTAAAAAACAAAGTGTTTTCTTTAATCATTGAAAATTAAAAGCATTAACTTCCTGGATCATTGTAATATTGTTGGGTTATATATCCAAAATAAAACAAGGTTTGTTGGATTGAATTCTACATTAATTTATGTATAAATACACATCAAACACGCGAGTTTGTGCAGTTTTTGATAATGTCCTTGGAAGACAAAACGCGTCACGTATTAACATATACATAAATAATTGTCAGCCTCCGTAGTGTAATGGTCAGAACGCTCGGCTACCGTTCTGGAGGTCCCGGGTTCGATTCCCAGGGGGGGTCAAATAAATATAAGTGATTTTTTCACTGTAATATTTATTCAATATTGCCCTGGACTGGTACCTGATGCGGAGGGCTGATCACCTTTTCTTCGTGTGTAAACGATCAAGATAACACTGTGTTCATATGAAGCAGTGCCCTATGCACCATTGGGGTGCGGATGAGGGTTTTATTATTATTATTAAATAAATGTAGAATTCAATCCAACAAACCTTGTTTTATTTTGGATATATTACCCAACGATTCAATATGGAATTCTACCAACTGTCTGCAGTTACAATAAATCACTGTAATATATTTTGGAGAAATAAAACACATTGTTTTTTGATCCACTCACATATTTGTTGAAACCAACTAGTTTCGGCAACAGCCTGTTGCCCTCTTCAGGGTTTCAGTCATGCCGAAACGAGTTGATTTTAATAAAAATGTGAGTGGATCAAAAAACAAAGTGTTTTATTTCTCCGAAATATAAATAATTGTTGATACAAGATGCATGAACAATCTAATAATAAAGATTCGGATAGAAAGATATGAAAAATACAACACACCACCTAGACAAATTGATTTATCTTCTTCAATTTGCATAAATGGAACCCGTGATGAAAGATAATCTCATTTTACACGCAAAATTTCTTAGGGACTCTCTTACCGAATTTTGTATACCACATGTAAGCTGTGAACGCGGATAGACTGAACCACGTGAACAAGTACGAGAGATGCTCGTTGCGTAGCGTAACGCGGGTTTGGTTGGGGATGGGCCAGCCTTCCGGGGGGTGACGCAATCCGCGCGCGTCGATCCAAACTGGAGAAGACTTAGTGATCGCCGAGATCTGATCAAGATCCCTGTAAAACCATTCCCCGTTGTGGGGCTTATTGGTCGGTACGAACGGCGCGCGTTTTTCCGTTAAACGAACGATCCCTGTCAATTCAACCTCTTCCGGAATGAAGGACGCTTGCCGGGCGGAAGGTTTCTTGGCGCTCTGCGGGACCCAGCCGCGGTTGACGAGGATCGTGACGTCACGATCGCTCAGCTTGAACGGCGTGACGACCAAGTATCCGTTGGTGTTGCTGCGGTCGGACATGAAGGAACCGGACGCCTGCGCGGAGGGATCGTGCTCGATGCGCGAGCGCGGCCCCATCAAGATCTCCCGGCTGTGCAGAAAGTGCCCGCGCACTTTGACGGGCAAAAACTCCATTGAATCCAAGTCGCTCAAATCTCCCGGCAAATCTACAGCAGGAGTCTCCGTCTTTGACTTCAGCATCAGAATTAACCCCTGCTTCCACCGGAGCCTGTGAATCTGCCAGCAGCCGAGTCCGAACGACGCCACGGGGATCACGAGAAGCGCCCATTTCATGGAAGACCTCTGGCCGCTTACTTCCTTTTTTGGATTTTTCGCCAGGATTTGGCGGACGGACGTGACCGTTTGAGTTTCCCTAGCGTGTCTCACATTGGTCCTCAGCGCCTCCGGTCGCTCCAGTAATTGCTTCGCGGCATTGCGAAGCACCAAACTCGACAACTTGAACATTATTACCAGATATTGTTATGAAACTGCTTTTAGGTTAGTCACCTTATGACAGATTGCATCAGAAACATATTCATCTGGGGAAAACGTAATTCTGTAATAAACACTACAAGTAGGTACTTATTTGTTTAGTACCTATCTACATATTAAAAACGGATTATGATTTTGAAAAATTTGCGTAAACCAATTCTTTGTACAATAAACTCGACCAACAGGTTGAAAAACGCATTTATACTACTTTTCTTTGCATGAAGCTCCGGCTTCTTCACCTAAATGGGTTGTCTCTAATAGGATTAGAGTCTTGGCTCCAATTTTGCTAGCCAGTCCATCGCCTCCGGGGTCGCCTCATGGATATCACGAAGGTCACCACCAAAACTTTTAAGCCAGCAGTTCTGCACCATGTGCCTTATGGTCTACTCATCTCCAAACTCATGATATACTCACTGGCCACATTGGGATGGCCTGTTAAGGCACCGAGTGGCAGGCTTCCGGGAGAGGCTGATGAAGAGCTCCAACCTCATCATAAAGTGGCTTATGGAGCACAGATGAGGGCTGGACATGTGGTGGCACTGGAGCACAGCGCTGCGTTTGCCAGCGAGCTAATCTTCATCTACATCTCTCCAAATTTTATTTTTTTTCTTTCACCGTTTCTTTTCATTATTTTTATTTTTATTTGTTTATTATTATTTTTTTTAAATGTTGTTAAACATATATGGCTGACTAAGTGTTGCACCCACCACTTAGTCAAGCTGAAAAAAAGATTTATTATTTTTATTATTATTATTATTATCAGGGTTGTTCCTTTTCCTCCACCTCCAGAGTAAGAAACTGTAGTAACCCTATTCCGTTCTTGCTCTTTTCTACTGTACCATGCCCTCCGGAGCAGATCAAAACCCAGTACTCAAAATGTTGGGTCCACAATTAATTGTTTGTTTACGTGTTCAGTAGCCCATTTTTTTACACATTTCTTTTGTATTTTTATCGTCAGCCTCAACCGTCCAAAAAAGTTTAAGGGATTTGAGCCTCTTTGGAGGTGAGTGAAAAATATCTCCAAAAGCTGGTATATGGGGTTTATATTTTTATTCCCAGAAGGTAGTTCCCTTTGCAGTAAAATAGACGCCGAGCTAAATAAAACAATGATAACTATAACAGGTACGATAAAACCGACTCCAACCGTGCTATCCAACATCACGTTACCTTCGAAGATTACACGCCACAGTCAGAGAACGCATTAATGCTTCAAAAGGACACTTTTGCCTCTATTTTCTTTAAAAATATTTTGCTGAATAAATTTAAACTCTTATAATGACAAGTTGTGTGAAATAGTATAAAGACAAATAGTTTGAATAAACCACAAAACCAAGTAATGTTTGAAGATGACCAAGCAAGCAAGAATGAAGAATAAGAAGAGGGAATGGAAAAGTAATTGGTAGAAAAAGGGAAGAGCAGCAATGGCTAGGGCGCTCAAGTTTGCACACTTCTCTTCGTACTGGCTTGCATCCTTAGACACCACTATTACGCAAGAGTCCGTTGATGACTCCGTTTTACACCCAAGAAGGGTGAAAAGCCATTAAAAAAAAGAAGAAGAAAGTACGAACCTACTTATTTTCTGTTTATTCCAGTTTCTATATTGTCTATTAATATATTACAAATAATATTGTCTATGTATTTTTCTTCGGATGGCCTTTCGCGTCGTCCGATTATTCTGTTTTATAACGATGAATTGAATGACAACTTAATTAAAATAAGTATTTTTTTCAATTAAATAAACGATAATTGTCTCCATATTGCAAGTGCTGTTTTAACAAATCAATTATTCTCTCAAAAAGAAAAAATACGATAAAGGTAATAATTACATCTGTCAAAACATTCAACGCCTTAAAGCCATAGACCAAATGGTTCGAAAAAAACTGTAACCCACTTTCCGACCGTTTCAAAATGACTTAGTTTTCAAAAGATATAAAATATGTAATGTTATATTTATTTATTAAGCACGTATACGTTCAATAAAACGAATACAAACAGTATTTAACAAGTCACAAAGGATTTAATATGATTGTTTAGACTTGTAGCGAAAACATTTTACGAAAATAGTAAGGGCCTTTTGAAGAATCGAGAATAATGTTTTTAATTAATTTGTAGCGTATTTTATGGTTTAAAATTATAGATTATGTTTTCATTTATAACTATGTGGTTTAAAAATGAGAATATTTTAAACATCTCGCCATCGGATCATCGAAATAAGACGTCACAAGTGTTGGCCGCAGCTTTCCTGCGCGCCTCACGCCAACCCGCTGTTCAGATTGTATATACCCATTATTATAAAGACAGTTTGGAACGCAACGTGAACATATTCATTATCATATAGATTTAATGGATCGAAAGATGAAAATTGGTCTGGCTCAATAAATAATGGCAAAAATTCACCTTTTTGTAATGAATTATTTATTTTGTCCTCAAAACTCTAAAAGCACTCGATGGATTGTATCCTCAAACCCTTATCCGCACCCCAGTGGTGCATAGGGCACTGCATCATATAAACGCAGTGTTAACTTGATCGTTGTTATCACATTCATGTGATTCCTTCAGGAAAGGTGATCGGCCCTCCGCTTCAGTTGCCAGTCAGGGTAATATGGAATAAATATTACAGTGAAAAACTCACATATTTATTTGACTCCCTCCCCCCAGGGAATCGAACCCGGGACCTCTAGAACGATAGCCGAGTGTGCTGACCATTACACTACGGAGGCGGATAGCAAAGTATACATATTTATTTCATCACATACTAAATTACAAATAACAGATTACAATCATGCTCTCCCTGATTTTTCCCGTGCCGAGGGCATGTTTCACAAAATTTAATTGAAAATCATAATGTAATAAAATTGTTTGTGTAATCAAATATGACATGGCCGATTGGTGCGATCTACTTCAGATCTGGCCACTCCAATTACGCACTTATGAAGAAATTTTTATATTTAGTTTATTTTTTAATGACTTTATAGATAACGGAAGCAGGTTACACAGCTTTTATGTAAAACTTTTAAAATAATAAATAATGATTTTGTATTTTAAAAGCATTATCAACTTTGTGGTATGGTAATATAACACTCTCCTTATCATTCATCGTTCACTTTGTGTAATACCATTTTTCAAAGGTATTTCACAAAGTGAAAGACGAATGATAAGGTATGTGTTTAGTATCATCAAATATTAAAATATATGAAATCAGTAATGACAATAACTTGGTTTCATTTATTTACAATATTTTGAGTGTGTCCAAATACTTGTTCACAAATCTGGATTATCTCCAATCAAAGGAGTATTTTTCATATTATTTTTTGACATCTTATTAGATTAAAGTAGATTGGGAAATGTTACACGTGTGTAAAGTGATCACTTAAACCAGCCTATGACGGTCGTCAGCCCCGTAAATGCTCAGACTTCCATATTCTTCTTCATCTTTGATGAGATGTCAAAAATAATATGTTTCATTATATCATATTTGCAGGGTAAATAGCAATTTATATCCAGACTCTTAACGATTGAAGGATAGATGGAATTAGCTTCACCTAGTACCAAGGCTGAACTGGGAGATGGATCCACTGGAGAAAATGCACTTTTTGAGAGTGAACAAGAAGCTGATGATGCTATCAGTGATATTCCAGGAGAAGCATCATATGATATGAAGAAGGAGATCGTCTACTCAGGGGTTGATATCGTCAAAGCGGAACTAGGAGGCGATAATGAATTCAGCAATACTGGGGAAGGGATACGATGGCCTAATCTATCGACAGTCAAACGCGAAACAAGATTCGATGGCATTTTGGATTCTGGTGAAGATTTATCGCGTCCAGGCGTTAAAAAGGAACGCACATATCCTGAAGTTCCTATTGTCGATATGGAATCAATTGATGAAGTCAGACCGGGGACCAGTACAGAACGACGGTACAGAGATGGATCGAGCGAAAGAGGTATTTCGTGTACCAACATTAAACAGGAAGATATGGAATCTCGTACTAAGGAGAGCGACTCTGGTAAGTAATTCAGTAGCTCATTTTTTCTGACAAAATTATAATAAACAATAGCAAACATATCGTAGTTATACAGGAGAAAGTGGCCAAGTGCAATTTTTACAAAAACGTGATCATTGACTATTTGATATCTTACTAGCTTAATATTGCCCTGATAAAATCCCAAAGCGATTTTAATCTTGGAATTATAATATATTGACTTGTTGAAAATTTGTCCGCCTCCGTAGTGCAATGGTCAGCACGCTCGGCTACCGTTCTGGAGGTCCCGGGTTCGATTCCTAGGGGGGGGGTCAAATAAATAAAAGTGATTTTTTCACCCTAATATTTATTCAATATTACCCTGGTCTGGTACCTGAAGCGGAGGGCTGATCACCTTTCCTTCATGTGTAAACGATCAAGATAACACTGCGTTTATATGACGCAGTGCCCTATGCACCATTGGGGTGCGGATAAGGGTTTTCTCTGTTAAAAATGACTAACTGCATTGGTGTTTATTTTCTTGCCAAGCAAAAGTTACTTGAATGGCCCTCCTGAACATTTTACGTTTTGTTGTTGGTTACTTTCTCCTGTACGATTACTATATATCCTATCACAAAGCTCTAACCACGCCAAACAAAGACAACAACTTCCATTGACGCTATGTTCTTCCATTATCATACTGTTTATTGATATATTGTCTTCTATTTCTTCTTCTTGGCTCCATCCCAACTTATGGTATTTGTAGACTGTTGGTGTCAGCTCTCCTCGTCCTCAGGCTGTAGGTCCTTCCTCTTAACTATTCGGACCATTTCCTTGGACGAACTTGTTTCCTCTGCTGCACTTAGCTTGCCTCTGCCACATCACACATTGCCAGTCTCTGGATCACCGAGAGGAGAATAACCCTCGCTGCCAGACAGGGTAGTGCATCTTAGCGTTTGTTTTTGCATACAGCTTTTGTTTATTTGACTGTAATATACCGTCGTCAGACGTAGAACCAGACTGGCCTAGCTAACTAGGGCTGTATCCGTATTATACTGTCCTATTGTATTAGTAAAAGACAAGGCTAATATCTTCACCCCCAATATTGATACTATCCTCTGACAATGGGTCAACCTTCTACAAACATGTTCAATCCGCAGAATGCATTGAATTTATACAAATTTAAATTATTAACAAGGTTTTATTTGTTTGTTTCAGACCTAGAAAAGACCGGCCTAAACACATCTGATTTCGAAAAGAACAATAAATTACCTTATTTTGATACTTTGGAAGAGATGTTCTCTTGTCTCGAGTGTAAATTTACAAGCACAGAGAAAGAGCTGTATAAGCTACACGTGTCGACTCATAATAGCCATAAACCCTATTCGTGTTCATTGTGTTCATATACGTGCTTACGAAAGGGACAGTTAAATAGACACATGTATACTCACAGCGGAGAGAAACCCTTCTCGTGCGAACAGTGTGACTACACGTGCGCGCAAAAATGCCAATTGACAAGACACACGTTGACCCACACTGGCGAGAAACCATATTCTTGCTTAAAGTGTGAATTTACATGTACAGAAAAAGCAAAGTTAACGAGACACATGTTGACACACACCGGTGAAAAACCCTTCTCGTGTTTAGTCTGTAAATTCAAGTGTTCAGACAAACGCCAATTGAAGAGGCACATGCTAACTCACAGTGCTGTTAAACCCTTTCAATGTTCTAAGTGTAAATATGGATGTTTGCAAAAGCGACAATTGATACGGCATATGTTGAGTCACAGTGGTGAAAAGGCCTTGTCATGCGTGGAATGTGACTATTCGTGTTCACATAGAGGTCAACTAACTAGACACATTGCGTCAACTCACGGTGAAGAAAAACACTACTTATGCTCAGAGTGTGACTTCAAGTCTTCGGAAAAATGCCAGTTGGATAGACATGTACTGATTCATACTGATGAAAACCCCTATTCATGCTCGTTCTGCACATTCAAGTGTAACCGGAAAGGTAATTTGGGATTGCACATACTTACCCACACCAGCGAAAAACCCCTGTCGTGCGCGCAGTGCAAATTCAGATGCTGGCAAAAGAGAGATTTGAAAAATCATATACTAACTCACACCGGCGAAAAACCTTTCACCTGCTCAGAATGTGAGTTCGCATGTACACAGAGAGGGAATTTAAAATTACACATGTTGACCCATACTGACGAAAAACCCTTTGCATGTCTAGAGTGCCCGTTTACGTGTGCGTGGAAAGGGAGTTTGAGAAAACACATGTTGACGCATACCACGGAGAAACCCTACTCGTGTACAGTTTGTACATTTTCATGTTCCCGGAAACAGTATTTGAAAACCCACATCGCGACTCACACTGGCGAAAGACCCTTTTCATGTTCGGAGTGTAAATTCACGTGTTTACAAAAAGGAGATTTAAATAGGCACATGTTGACACACACTGGAGAAAAACCCTACTCATGTTCCGTGTGCAAAAAATCATATTCCCAGAAAGGCTATCTAAAAACCCACATGAGGTCCCATACTGGAGAGAAACCCTTCTCGTGCTCAATGTGCAAATTTTCGTGTTCTCGAAATGGAGACTTGCAAAGACATGTGCTTACTCATACAGGTGAAAAACCATACTCATGTGTGCTTTGTGACTATATATGCACCCAGAAAGGTCATTTAAAGTCACACATGCTAACTCACGGTGGCGGAAAGTCATCGTCTTGCTCATTTGTCTCTGTGTAGTATTGAAGTGAATAAAATAAAAAGATAAACAATGTGATATTCTTAAACAACGTATGTTATTCCTTTTATGTATTGTATAATTCAAGCAGAACGAAAATGACGACTCCTAGAAGCTGAACGAAGGCTGATCACAAGGCTGCCAGCACACACATTTTTTTCGTAGGCGTTTTTCCATTTGAAACTTCCAAACGCGGAATGTTTCCTTCTTCTTCTTCATCCTGGATACATCCCAGCTTATTGTCCTTGTAGACTGTTGTGGTCAGCTCTCCTCGTCCTCAGGCTAAGGGTCCTTCTGTCCTGGACAACGTCACCTATGCCATGGCTTCGAATGCCTGTTATCTTTCTGCATCACACCTGTTTCCCATACGTCGAAAAAATACCACGATCTATTTAGTCGATAGTTTTTGTATGGGATGATAAAGTTTTGAAAATGAAAGAGTTATTGAAAGGTAAAGAGTTGAGTCGAGTTTTCCACCTCCGTAGTGTAATGGACAGCACGCTCGGCTACCGTTCTGGAGGTCCCGGGTTCGATTCCCAGGGGGGGGGTCAAATAAATATGTGATTTTTTTCACTAAAATATTTATTCGATATTACCCTGGGCTGTTACCTGCAGCGGAGGGCTGATCACCTTTCCTTCGTGTGTTTACGATCAAGATAACACTGCGTTTATATGATGGAGTGCCCTATGCACCACTGAGGTGCAGATAAGGTCTTAAAAAAAAGAGTTGAAAGAAATGATAAAAAAAATCCATGTATTTTTAAAAAAAGTCAAATTACATATATTTTTTAAATCGTGCGCAGAGATACGACCGGCTTCTCACGCAGCCGGTCGCATACTGAATTATCGAGATTGCAATCTACCTACCCTAAGAGTTCCTTGTGTAATTTTACAGCGCATTTCGAAAGAGAAGAAATGTGACGATTTCCTAATGCTTATATGCAGGATGAACAATTGTTTGGTTTCATGTTATCTCGAAGGCTGAAAACGAATGGAGCTCGTATCATGACTGAACCGAGAGATGTGCAAGGGGATTCTAATATAATCTTTTATAATGTCCCAGATTATTGTGGAGATGAATCGTTTTCTGATATAAATGAGATCATGTACCCTGTATGTTATTATGAAAACGAAACCAGGAAGTTGTAAAGAATGTGTGATGCTTTGTGTACTAGAAAGAAGCCATCATGTCTCGAAATTATCGAAGCGAGAACCAGTAAAGGAATATGAAAAAAAAGTCTTATAAGTATTTTGACATCTCAACATAGATGAAGAAGTGTCGGGTTGTGGTCCCGTGGTTAGTGTCGGGAACACTTGAGTCAGAGTTTTTCGGTTCGAACCCACTCTACCACAATTTCATACATATTTCTAATGAGCCGCTTAGGCTTACAGAAATAGTATGAAATTGAAATATTTATGTAAATATTTTTTTTTTAAATCTCTTTTTTTAAATGTAAAAAAAAACAGAAGAGAAGCAGATTGATGATAAAAGGAGAGAAAAGATTAGTTAAATTCATAATGTTTTTATAACACGGAAAGATTTTGAAAACGAAACCAAGAAATTGTAAAGAATGTATAATATTTTGTGTACTAGAAAGAAGCCATCATGTCTTGATATTACTGAAGCGAGAACTAGTAAAGCGTCTCTAGTAAGTATTTTGACATCTCAACATAGATGAAGAAGTGTCGGGTTGTGGTCCCGTGGTTAGTGTCGCGGACTCTTGAGTCAGTTTCTCGGTTGGAACCCACTCTACCACAATTTGATACCTATTTCTAATAATGAGCCGCTTAGGCTACAGAAATAGTATGAAATATTTTTGTAAATAATAAAAACACAGATATTTCTCTTTATTAAAAAAAAAAAATACCGGACCCAAAAATGTGGCGGAAGCTTTCAGAACTCTCTTTCAGAGGATATGGATTAAGGAACGTCACCAACATGATTCAAAATATGTCGTTTCAACGGTAGTCTCGTTGAGCATTTAAATTGACACTCGGAACATGAAAACGGTTTCTCACCAGTGTGAGTAAACATGTGAAATTTCAAACTGTCCTTCCATGAGCTTTTGAATTGGCATTCCGTGCGGGAAAATAATTTTTCCTCGCTATGTGTGACCATGTGTCGTATCAACTTAATTTTATCAAAGCATTTAAAGTGACACAAATTGCAAGAAATTAAATGTAAAAAAAAAAACAGAAGAAGCAGATTGATAGAAGGAGAGAAAAGATGAGTTAAATTCATAATGTTTTTATTACACGGAAAGAATATCACAATTATTTACAGGGTCGGGCTAGAGGGCGGTCAGTTCTTGGAGGTGGGCGGGAAGCCCGCCCGGATGAGCTCCTTGTAGAGCGCGAGGTGGTGCTCCGACAGCGCCACGGGGCGCGCCAGCCCGCACAGCGACATGTAGAGCGCGGGGTCCAGCGCGGGCGGCGGCGGCGGTGGCGGCGGCGGCGCCCTGCGCTTGTGCGCGCGCCGCACCAGCGTGATCTGTAGCGCGGGGTCGCCGCGCCGCGACAGGTCCACGGGCGGGCGCTCCGCGGGCCCCGGGGGCGGCCGCGCGGACAGGTCCAGCGCATCGGGCGGCTCGGCGCGCGCCGCCGGCCGCCGCGGCGCCGCGCCCTGGAGCACGTGCGGCGGCAGCATGAACGGGTCCTTGGGGTTGCCGTACACCGTCTTCTCGGGACTGCGCGTGCCGTAAATGGACTTGGCCTGCGTCACGCGCGGCGGGGCGCAGCCGCCGGCGCCATTAAAGCCCCCGTACACCTAAGGGAAACAAACATACCTCGCTCAAGTATTAATGATCCCAAAACAACTTATATGGTATACATAGTTACATAATAAATAACATATTGTTGTCGGGCGGTTTTATTCATCGACCCCGCCCCTAATTATACTCTGGCAGTCTGCCGCCCGACCCTCAGTATACTAATCACAAGTAGCCGCAACACCCAATTCCCATCTGTACAATGTTTGCAGGCGTCTCTCGCACTCTACCTAAGTAACCCTCAGTATACTACACTCTACCTGCAGGAAGTGGGCGCGGCTCATGATGCTCTCCTGGAAGGCGGGGTCGAGGCCGGACCAGGCGCGCACGGCGGTGACCTCGAGCCCGCCGCGCTTGAGGATGTCCAGCTTGCTGCGGCGCTCGGGCGGGCTGCGCGGCGACTCGTACTGGTCCAGGTCGATGATCTCGGGGCTGGCCGGCCGGTAGGGCACCTCCACGATGTCGTCGTCCTCGGGCGGCGGCCGCGCCGGCCCCGCGCGCCGCTCCGGCTTCACGCGCACGCTGCGCAGGCTCGACGGCCGCGGCCGCAGCGTCCCTGCCGGGGCCTGGCAACACAAATCACAATACACTCAACAATCATCCTTAAAACATTTTGAGTGTGTCCAAATACTTTTTCACAAAATCTGGATTATCTCCAATTACAGGAGTTATTTTCATATTATTTTTTGACATCTCATCAAAGATGAAGAAGAAATTCTTCTGTTGCCTGACTAGAATCATACGGACCAGGCTACTCTGTAGGCCAGACATTCTGTGTCCGGCCTACAGAGTGGCAAGAGTCAAGTTATTCACCCTGTCTGTGGGGGGCGGCGGGGGCGCGTCGGGCGCGGGGGGCGGCAGCTTGTCGGCCTGCAGCAGCTTCTCGGGCGGCACGAGGCTGATGGCCGCCCGGGGAGGCGCCTCGGCCGCGGGCAGCGAGTCCAGGAACTCCTGGTTGAGATCCGCCGCCGGCTTCGAGACCTGATTCAATTCAATTTATTTATTCCAATTAATATATACATTCAAACTATAAGAAATTTAAATCGTATACATTAAAAAACTTAAAAATAAAATATATGCAAGAACTATTGCTATTGAACAAGGTGTAGAAGAATCCCGCTTCGGAAAACTCCTTCAAACACATGGAACAGATCCATATCCAATGAGATATTGTTCAACATAGCGGTAACTCTTAGGCATAACCACGAGATAAACATGATCAAGAGACTCTCACCACACATTGCTGTCTGGATTCTTCACTTACATCATCTATATCCCTTAACATCCAAAAATTCGAATCCCTTAACATCCAAAAATTGATCCGAAGTAGGCATACAAAGTGTTAAAGGACGATCCCTCTAAACCGACCTTTTCATAGTGGAATCCCTCCTCCGGGTCTCCAAAGTCCGTGCGCAGTATGTTGGACGGGTCGTACGCGTGCTCGGGAGGCTCCTCCCCCTCGCCCTCGGCGGGCTCGCGCCCCGGCGAGTCCGTCGTGATGTCGATGGTGGCCACGGGCGCCTGCGCAGGCCGCGGCTTGCGCGGCGTGCCCTGCGTGCCTTGTGTGCCTGGCGAGGGCTGAGCCGGCGCGAGCGGCGTCTCCGCCGGCGCCTCCGACTGCTCCAGGGGCAGGAGGAACCTAGAAGAGAAACCAATTCTTAACATGTTTCTCAATTTTCAATCAATTTCACAACTTAATTTTTTTTTAATTGCTTTGCAAGAGAAGGTCTGTAAGGAAGCCTAGATGCTTCTGTATCAGGTCTGGGAATGCGGTGAGACAGCTCTCAATGTACCTCGCTTATTATTATAGAGAAGGTCTGTCAGGAAGCCTAGATGCTTCTGTATCAGGTCTGGGAATGCGGTGGGACAGCTCTCAATGTACCTCGCTTATTATTATAGAGAAGGTCTGTCAGGAAGCCTAGATGCTTCTGTATCAGGTCTGGGAATGCGGTGGGACAGCTCTCAATGTACCTCGCTTATTATTATAGAGAAGGTCTGTCAGGAAGCCTAGATGCTTCTGTATCAGGTCTGGGAATGCGGTGGGACAGCTCTCAATGTACCTCGCTTATTATTATAGAGAAGGTCTGTCAGGAAGCCTAGATGCTTCTGTATCAGGTCTGGGAATGCGGTGAGACAGCTCTCAATGTACCTCGCTTATTATTATAGAGAAGGTCTGTCAGGAAGCCTAGATGCTTCTGTATCAGGTCTGGGAATGCGGTGGGACAGCTCTCAATGTACCTCGCTTATTATTATAGAGAAGGTCTGTCAGGAAGCCTAGATGCTTCTGTATCAGGTCTGGGAATGCGGTGGGACAGCTCTCAATGTACCTCGCTTATTATTATAGAGAAGGTCTGTCAGGAAGCCTAGATGCTTCTGTATCAGGTCTGGGAATGCGGTGGGACAGCTCTCAATGTACCTCGCTTATTATTATAGAGAAGGTCTGTCAGGAAGCCTAGATGCTTCTGTATCAGGTCTGGGAATGCGGTGGGACAGCTCTCAATGTACCTCGCTTATTATTATAGAGAAGGTCTGTCAGGAAGCCTAGATGCTTCTGTATCAGGTCTGGGAATGCGGTGGGACAGCCCTCAATGTACCTCGCTTATTATTATAGAGAAGGTCTGTCAGGAAGCCTAGATGCTTCTGTATCAGGTCTGGGAATGCGGTGGGACAGCTCTCAATGTACCTCGCTTATTATTATAGAGAAGGTCTGTCAGGAAGCCTAGATGCTTCTGTATCAGGTCTGGGAATGCGGTGGGACAGCCCTCAATGTACCTCGCTTATTATTATAGAGAAGGTCTGTCAGGAAGCCTAGATGCTTCTGTATCAGGTCTGGGAATGCGGTGGGACAGCTCTCAATGTACCTCGCTTATTATTATAGAGAAGGTCTGTCAGGAAGCCTAGATGCTTCTGTATCAGGTCTGGGAATGCGGTGGGACAGCTCTCAATGTACCTCGCTTATTATTATAGAGAAGGTCTGTCAGGAAGCCTAGATGCTTCTGTATCAGGTCTGGGAATGCGGTGGGACAGCTTTCAATTAATACGTTTCTGAAAGGTGTTTTTTACGCCTGTAGACAGCTGGCGACGGCAATCGATAATTATTTACATATAGTTCAGACCTTAACAAAGAGATTGGTACATAATATCCATATAAAAACATTGGATAATTCCTTCTTTCCTGCCCTTGAAATGAGGCCAGCGCAGAAGGTAAAAATAACCTTAACGTCATTAAGCATCATTCAACTGAACGGGTCCCAAGCAGTGAAACCCCTATTTTACATTTTATAAGGGACAAAAGACAAAAAAGGAAAAATGTATGTAAATGTTGGGTATAGAAAAAAATAATTGTGAAAATTATGCAGATAAGATTTTTTGCATACAAAACCTACATGGAGGGAAGGTATAATATAGGGGTATTAAAAAAATATGGACGACAGATGGACGAAACGCGTTCTGGTGTGGAGACCGAGGAACCAGAGGACTCAAGGACGTCCACCGATGAGATGGGTGGACGACATCAGGAAGTTTGCTGGAAGACAGTGGATGGGGACGGCGCAGGATCGGGAGGAGTGGAGGCGGAAGGGGGAGGCCTTTGTCCAGCAGTGGACCTCAACGGGCTGATATGATGATGATGAAAAAAATATTTGAAATGAAATTTTTTTGTGAAAATTTTGATGACTTGACAAATAAAACAAAAAAAACATATAAATGATGAAACGCAAAAAATGTAAAAAAAAAAATTGAGCACAAATATGTTTTCGCGGGGTTTGCAGGTACTCCCTTCTAGTCCTGCTCGCAACTATGTTGCCCCGCCTCGAGCCGCGTCTGTCCTCATTCTTCTGGAAGGCTAGAAAGACAGGATGTCCCGAAGCTATAGACGGGTCTCAGCACTAAGGACTCTATTCTCCGCCTTATTCCTCATCACTGAGGGCTGTGACCCTTGCGGAAGCAATGCCTCTCCTCCAGTTATCTCCTCCGACCACCTCTACTGACCTCTCGTAGTTGCGCCGGGCCATGGTGGCCTGGTGCCCCACCGCTCCGAGCCCCCCGAGCAGGCGCCGCCAGCCCCGCGAGCGCGTCACCTCCTCGTATCCGCCGGCGCTGCGCACCGCATCGTACACCACGTGCAAGCTCACTGCGGACACGGTATAAAAAAATCAATTGAAGTACACTAAAAAATATCTTGCTCATTGCTGGGAGGAAACCATGTAGAACTGCTCAGGAGAAGCCGCTCACAGAGACTGCTGACTGTCCTCAACAGGCCTCCCGTTCCACTAGAAGAGGGTTGGGCATTTTGTGTCCCAGCTTGGTGTATGGCAGCAATGTCCTTGACAAGTTTTATCATGTATGATAATACCACATGTGAAAGTTCTTTATAAACTGGACACGATATCGGATAGGTTCTCACCCAGGCTTCTCCATTTTATATAATTTTTTGACATCTCATCAAAGATGAAGAAGAATATGGAAGTCTAGGCATTTACTATGATGACCGTCATAGGCTGGTTTAAGTGATTAGATTAGTCGTCTCAAGTCAAATTGGACAGAGATCACAACTGCCTGTTTAGAACTGCCCAAGACAAGGACAATTGATTTGAAGTGATAATCAGTGGCGAGTTTTGAAAATAGGTGCCTGAGGCGAATACTGGGTATAAAGTGTTATGACTTGGTCAGGAATGACTATGTGAGGAGAAGAACCCCACAGCCCCTCATACTGGAAGTCCTGAAGAGGAGAAGGTGGACATGGTTGGGACATGTCCTTAGAATGCCACCCGAGAGCATCAACCCCTCGTGTCTCTTCTTCCGACCCCGAGGATTCCGGCACCCATTCACCGACTATACTCAGCGGAGCTTCGCAATGCCAGACTGACCGAAGGAAGCCATGGAGATGACAGAGTGACAGATTGACGTCTTATGTTGGCCATATGCTAATACAAAGATATACTATTTTGAGAAATAAAAAGACTTTGTTTTTTGATCCACTCGCATTTTTATTAACAACCAACTAGTTTCGGCAACAGCCTGTTGCCCTCTTCAGGGTTTAATTTATGACTAAACATATCGCTCACTCCTTTCAAGA
Organism: Brachycentrus maculatus; assembly: GCF_059751285.1. NCBI lineage: Eukaryota > Metazoa > Arthropoda > Insecta > Trichoptera > Brachycentridae > Brachycentrus > Brachycentrus maculatus. The sequence goes on along the minus strand of NW_028280813.1, from coordinate 862,218 downwards.
ACGTCATAAATCAAAAAACTTGATTTTTCAGGAGAACGTTTTTAGAGTTTAAAAATATAATACAATGTATTAAAAATAAATATCAAGCCACTTATTGAACTTTTTACTGTGCAACAGATCTTTTTAGGTAAAACCTGAATATTTTTTCTCCATTTGAAAAATATTTAGTTTATTTAAAAAAATAATTAAACAATACCTTTTCTTCAAAATGCAAAAATTACACTTTCTGCCCTGTAGCGGGTAAATATTAAATTAAAAATATGCCTCTTTTGCTGGGATATAGTACATTTTCTGGGCATTACGAAAACATGCACAACTCAAAATTGACGATTTTTGATTTATGACGTTCTTGAAAGGAGAGAGCGATATGTATATATAAAAAATAAAAAAATATGTTATATTTTTATTATAAATATACGTCTCCGTAGTGTAATGGTCAGCGGGAGGTCCCGGGTTCGATTCCCAAGGGGGGTAAAATAAATATAAGTGATTTTTTCACTGTAATATTTATTCCATATTACCATGGACTGGTACCTGGAGCGGAGGGCTGATCACCTTTCCTTCATGTGTAAACGATCAAGATAACACTGCGTTTATATGACACAGTGCCCTATGCAGGGTTTTATTATTAATATTATTATAAATATATATATATTTTTTAAAACATTTATTTTTATATATATGTTTAGTCATAAATTAAAGCCTGAAGAGGGCAACAGGTTGTTGCTGAAACTAGTTGGTTAATAAAAATGTGAGTGGATCAAAACACTAAGTCTTTTTATTTCTCAAAATAATATATTAATATGACCCAAGTTAATGCTATCAATATTCAAAACATAATACAAAGATAGTCAACTGGGAGGAAGGGGGGAACACTCACGTTCTTTAGCCCCCCGGGACAGGAGAGCGCCGTCGTGCACCCCGTTCTCCTTCCGCTGGTGGAAGCGTCTCACGCGGCGCAGGAAGGCCCTCTCGCGCGCGCGCTCCTGCACGCGCTCTCGGGCGCGCTCCTGCGCCTTCGCGCCGTCCTCCCGCTCCTCCTCTTCTTCCGGGGGCGCCGGGGGCGACACGGGGGCGCGCTGCGGGCGCGCCGGCGGCTGCGGGACAGAGCAAGGAACAGACTGCAGTCACGGTCATATAGGGCCTATTCTATGAAAATTATCAATCATATTGTGAATGATAAAAAAAAAAAATGCCTTGATTCCGCACAGTTGTGGCGCTCAGTAGTTAGAGCGAAATGCATCAGGTAAACATAAATATTTTTTTATATTTTTGAAATTTCAACATAGATGAAGAAGTATATGGAAGTCAGGACATTTACGGGGCTTACGCGATCTGTAGATCTGAGTGCGAGTGTGTGGATCATGTATAATATGATGCGAGAAAGATTCGGGTTGTGGTCTCGTGGTTAGTGTCGCGGACTCTTGAGTCACAGCTTCTTGGTTCGAAACCACTCTACCACAATTTGATACATATTTCTAATAATGAGCCGCTTAGGCTCACAGAAATAGTATAAAATATAAGTATCAATTTTTAATTAATGTTTTGCATAGTAAATATACAGAGTTTGAAAATGATGCGGAATGCATCGAAACACGTGTCACTGTAGATTTTAAGAAATAGTGGTATTTACTACATAAAACCTTAACCTTTTAACCGCGTTCACTTTGTTCCTGAGAGACGCCGCCCGTGCGCAGCGGTATTTCACCGTTTTTTAAATGATTACTTTTATCATGTATTTAGTTAAGAAACGATTTATTTTCCTAAACAAAAACGTTCAATGGGATTCATTGTGCCTTTTTGGTACTCTATAATACACTTGTGTCACATTATTCTTGAAATATATGGTAAAATAAACAAATAAGATCGTAACATAAATAAATCAAAGCACGCATCGTGTGTCACTCTTACCCACTGGCGATGCGTAGCGTCGAGAGTGAGACAGATATAGGGCATGATTATGGCGCGGACTAATTACCGACCGCAAGAAAAATCAGGGATCTGTTCTTTTATTTATCCTTGTGATGTTACAAATTATTAGTCAGATATTTCAACAGATGTCATAAGGCCAAGGATTGACGTATTATTTTATCCAAAGTTCCACACCATGAAAAAATCCCTCCAAGTTGAACTGAGGTTGGAAACTTGGAGTAAAGTAAAAACACAAACGGTTATGTCAGCCGCGTACGGGGAATGTTTTGTGAAAACACATACGGTTATGCGAGCCGCGTGGATCCGGTTAATTGAAAATTGATAGATTTTACCACAAAGTGACTGCCGAATCAATTAATGAAAAAATATAATTATTTTTGTAAATAATAAAAACACATATATTTCTCTATTAATTAAAAATTAAATAACAATTATGGTGTGAGTGAGTGTGTGGATAGCGCCATAGTAGTGGTGTACAGTGTGTAATGAAGGGGGAGTTGGAAGGAAGCGTCCGTTACCGTGGCCGAGCGGGCGCTGTCGCTGTCCGAGGACTTGGAGGCGGAGCGCGCGCGGCGCCGGCGCCCCCTTCCGGCGCGCCCCTTGAGGCGGGGCGCCATGTGGTTGCACACAAACTCGTGGCCCTCCAGCTCGGGGTACTCGAACGTCTCCTGCAACATACGACGCGAACATCAGACACTGCAAAACCCTTGTGGGAGACTTGATTAACTTTATAAAATAAAATCTAACCACTTTTCTTCAACCAGTTTAGACAAGAACCGTGTCATCATCAGGGTTAAACATGTACATGAAACCGGTTGGAGAAAAGTACTTTATAAAAAGTGGTTAAAAACAAACCTACAGGATAGTGACTATAGGCTAGAGACTCTTCCATCCTGTAGGCTAGTGACTCTCTCGTCCTGTAGGCTAGTGACTCTCCCGCCCTATTGGCTAGTGACACTCTCGACCTGCAGGCTAGTGACTTTCCCATCCTGTATGATAGTAACCATCCCGTCGTGTAGGCTAATGACCCTCCCGCCCTGTAGGCTAGTGACTCCCGCCCTATATGCTAGTGACCCTCCCGCCCTGCAGGCTAGTGACCCACTCACCCGGCAATAGAGCACGCGCGTGTCGGCCGAGGGGGGCGCGTAGCCGCCCAGCGCGGCCACGAGCGGCGAGCGCAGCCACTCGGGCTCCAGACCCTGCAGGCGGCGCAGCATGGCCCGGTAGCGGCAGTAGCGCGGGTATGAGAACACCACCACGCACGGAGCGTCCCTCTCCGCTGCAACAGGAGACAGGATATATAGTCCCGAGGAGAGAACGCTGCATTCGTCAGCTCAAAGAATGGTTAAAATTTGTGTAATAAATTGGAACCTCGGCTTTAGAAGTCCATGGTAGCCATCATGTTTGGGCGCCAAACATTTTGCTTGGTATATTTATTTATTTATTTAACGGCTAAAGCCTTTAACATTATACATATATACAGTATCTAATATAAAAATACACTAATGAATACACTAATACAGAAACAAAAAGTGGCCGAGCTAGCGCTGTCGCTGTCCGAGGACTTGGAGTTGAACGTTTTTAAAGTTTAAAAATATAACACAATGTATTAAAAATAAATATCAAGCCACTTATTGAACTTTTTACTGTGCAACAGATCTTTTTAGGAAAAACCTGAAGGTTTTTTTCTCCATTTGAAAAATATTTAGTATATTTAAAAAAAATTTAAACAATACCTTTTCTTCAAAATGTAAAAACAACACTTTCTGCCCTGTAGCGGGTAAAAATTAAGTTAAAAATATGCCTCTTTTGCTGGGATATAGTACATTTTCTGGGCATATCGAAAACATGCACAACTGAAAATTGACAATTTTTGATTTATGACGTTATTGAAAGGAGTGAGCGATATGTCAGGCAGCTGGTTAATAAGAAGATTGGATGGTAAAAAGGGTGTATCGCAGGTATACAATACGACGCGATGCGATGTGACAGAGTAGAAGAAGACATACCTATGAGTCCCTTTTCTCTGTTGATATCGCTGAAGTCCAATCGGTGATCCGCGGGGGGCTCGATGGGCTCGCCGGGAGCGGGGGGAGCCCAGGCGGCGCGGAGCCCCCGCGCCCAGCCCCCGGAGCCCGCGCAGGCCCAGGACGGCAGCTCCTCGGCGCGCACCACCACGCGCTCGCTGATCGCGACCACCTCATCCTGCAGGGGACAAGATAAGACAATTTTATTTATCAAAGGAGTCAATCCAATCTTGATGTATAAAAATTTAAAATTATTGCCGGTGCGTGGAATATTGTGGATGAGTATCATCGTTGAACAACAAACTAGACAAAAATATCCACATCTTCTAGTACACAACCATGATACACCATTTACACACAACCAAGGTTTGATAGTCCCAAGACAGCCCTGAATATTTAAACTGTGTGTTTTCTGAGTAAGCGGCAGCTCAAACGCCACACGGTGTATATATTGGGCAAGGTTTCATAATATCCTCTATATCTGCTAGACAAAAATATAGAAATCTTCTAGTACACAACCATGATACACGATTTACCCACAACCAAGGTTTGATAGTCCCAAGACAGCCCTGAATATTTAAACTGTGTGTTTTCTGAGTAAGCGGCAGCTCAAACGCCACACGGTGTATATATTGGGCAAGGTTTCATAATATCCTCTATATCTGCTAGACAAAAATATAGAAATCTTCTAGTACACAGCCATGATACACGATTTACCCACAACGAAGGTTTGATAGTCCCAAGAATTAACAGTAAATATGGGAGTCCAACACTGCAATATATCGTTACAAACATTTTTAATTTGTTGCCGACGGAGGTTAGAGGTCAAAATAAAATATGGAACAAAGGCAAAATAAAGTAATGGGTGAATGATCAAGAGTTAATTGTATGAAAATTGTAAAATGTTTATATTCTTAATTTTTTCTCTTTTTTCTGTGTATATTAGGTCAAAATCGTTAAAAACAATAAAAAAAATGTATTAAAAAAGAACTCCACCGACAAGACACACAAGGTGGCTTGGTGGGTCTCTGCAAAAAAAAAGTTCTAAATATGTATAAATTGTGATTTAAATAAATCGCTCACTCCTTTCAAGAACAGAGTATGAAATGGAAATATTTGTGCAAATAATAAAAATACACAAATATTTCTGTTTATTAAAAAAATAATAAAAACGACATATTTCAATTGAGGCTTATCCCTTTTAAAAACATGCCACAAGGCCTACACCAAGCAAAAGAAGAAGAAGAAACTTGAGTATTTAGTCGCACTTTTCAGTATGGGATCTTGTATATTAGCGGAGACTCAAACCTGATTTATTTTAATGACGAAAATAGCTATTGCGCAAACCAATTTACGATACTGATTTAGTTAAGGAATCTGCCAATAGATGGCTCTCGTAGTATACTGTGGGAGTCAATTTAATATATATATATATATATATATATATATATATATATATATATATATATATATATATATATATATATATATATATATAAATATATATATATATGTATATATACATATGCGTATATTCGTTATACCTGTCATACAAAAACACATATCGCTCACTCCTTTCAAGAACGTCATAAATCAAAAAACGAAAATTTTCAGCTGTGCATGTTTTCGGAATGCCCAGAAAATGTACGATATCAGGGCAAAAGAGGCATATTTTTAACTTAATATTTACCCGCTACAGGGCAGAAAGTGTTGTTTTTGCATTTCGAAGAAAATGTATTGTTTAATTTTTTTTTTAATAAACTAAATATTGTTCAAATGGAGAAAACACCTTCAGGTTTTACCTAAAAAGATCTGTTGCACAGTAAAAAGTTCAATAAGTGGCTTGATATTCATTTTTGATACAGTATATTTTATGTTTGAACTTTAAAAACGTTCTCCTGAAAAATCAAGTTTTTTGATTTATGACGTTCTTGAAAGGAGTGAGCGATATGTTATCAAATATTTACAGAATAGCCTCATTCATCAGTTAGCGATTCGTATCATTGCTGTGTGTAGAAATAAACGATTAACAGAAAATACATATAAAATTCAATTAAATTTTCATAATTTGCCCAGACAATATTCCCTAAACAAATAATGCATCATCTCTGTCGAGACAGCAGATAAAACAAAAACAAAAATAGAATTTTCAGTGGTGATTTACATGAAATTATAGTAACTTTAAACATAAAACGCTATTTTTCCATATAACGCGGTGGAAGGGCGTTTCGGCGCCTTTTTACACGGATGCTTTTTTTTTTTAAATTTCAAAATCTTATTTCAATTTTTAGTTAATTTATTATTAGATTAAAACCAATATTTTTAGCTTTTCCACTTTTTTATTTGACCAGCGACCGGGTTTCGTCGTTACCGACATCATCAGACTGGTGATGTCGGTAACGACGAAACCCGGTCGCTGGTCAAATAAAAAAGTGGAAAAGCTAAAAATATTGGTTTTAATCTAATAATAAATTAAAAATGCAATTCCATCACGAAGTGTCAGTGGACAATATAAATCTAATTTTTAGTTACTTAGTTAATCAAAATTAGACTAAACAATGTTTGCGTTCACGTAATTACTATGTATATTAATATAATAGTTCCTCAAAATGATAAAATATGGTACCTATTGTAATAATTATAAATGATATTTGAATAAAAAACGTATGTTTTTTATTAAAAACTTTTAGGGGCTTTTTTGTTTAAAAAAACACTCTGCCTATTTCTAATGAGCCGCTTAGGCTCACAGAAATAGTATGAAATTGAAATATTATTGGAAATAATTAAAAAATACATACATATACTATATATATATATATATATATATATATATATATATATATATATATATTTTTAAAATAACATTTATTTATTATATTTAGTAAGTTTTTGTATTTAGTTGGTTTTGCAATAAATAAACAAAATTAAAAAAAAATCTAAATATAATCTTAAAAAAAAGTCTCGAAATCTGAATAATTTTCCGTTTGCAAAAAAAGGCCCGTTTGCAGAAAGGCTTAGAGAGTTAGTCTGACGCGTTCGGAAAACGGGCTGGAACCGTCAGCGTGTTGGAAACCGTTTTTTCGCCATTTTTGGTTTTTAGTTTTCAGCGTTTCCGAACTGGGCGCAGGTCCGCCCCTGCCCGCGCCGTGTGCGCACACGGGCGCCCCGCGCCGGTGTGCGTGCGGCGTGCGCGCGTGTGTGTGGTTGTACATATTAAAGTACATTTGTCTACTGGCGGAATCCATACCGTACAATGAAGATAATACAATTTTAATTGAATTTCTGCTTATATTTAAAAAAAAATTTTTTTTTAATTATATATATATATATATATATATATATATATATATATATATATATATATATATATATATATATATATATATATATATATATATATATATATATATATATATATATATATATATATATATATATATATATATATATATATATATATATATACATATATATATATATATATATATATAATTAAACACGGTTAACGGATTGAATTCATATATTATATACTTTTATTTACATATATATGATTATATGTGACGCGTTTCCTCTTATTAAAACATTATGAAACACTCGAGTGTCTGATAATGCCTTAATAAGAGGAAACGCGGCACATTTTATCATATATCGCTCACTCCTTTCAAGAACGTCATAAATCAAAAATTCTCAATTTTTAGTTGTGCATGTTTTCGGAATGCCCAGAAAATGTACTATATCCCAGCAAAACAGACATATTTTTAACTTAATATTTACCCGCTACAGGGCAGAAAGTGATGTTTTTACATTTTGAAGAAAAGGTATTTATAATTATTTTTTTAAATATACTAAATATTTTTTAAATAGAGAAAAACCCTTCAGGTTTTTTCCTAAAAGATCTGTTGTACAGTAAAAAGTTCAACAATTGGCTTGATATTTATTTTTAATACACTGTATTATATTTTTAAACTTTAAAAACGTTTTCTTGAAAAATCAAATTTTTTGATTTATGACGTTCTTGAAAGGAGTGAGCGATATATGTAAATGAAAGTAGAATTCAATCCAATAAGCGTGTTTAATTTCAATACGGAATTGTTGGGTAAAATATCTGAAAATTATTGGAACTGTCAGTAGTTACAATAAATTATTTATTCATATCTAAATACAGTTCATATTTTAAAAAAATATAGTTTTTTTTATTTATTATACACCTATTTTCATATAACGGACTTTTACGGACACCCCCTCCCCCAAATAGTCCATTATATCGACGTTTTACTGTATTATAATTATAAAAAATTTAAAATGTATCGCTCATTTCGACTAGCGGGCAATTTATGATACATTTTTCAACGGTTCGCCCGAAATGTGAGTTTTAAAAGCTAAATTTGCGGCAAAGATGAAAATCCCGCGTAAAATGCTCACAGCAAAATGGCCGCCTTGCGGAAACAAATATTTATGAAATTTAGCTAAATAATATATAACAGAGAAGAAGTTTGCTCGTATGTCGTACTTTCCGCCGGCGTGCAGCCATGGGATTGTATTAAAACAGTGTCGCAGTTTGGTTATAGCGGCAATGAACTCGGCATTATTTTATTTGCCTTATATATTTATTTTTATCGCTTTATTTTATTTTTTTATTATTTTTTTCTCACTTTTTCATTTCATATAATAAAAAAACAACTATACAGTTTTATTTTGACATTATTTTATTTGCATACAATTAATAATGTAATAAAAATTACATACAAGTAATAATAAATAATAATAATAATAATAATCTTCGATGATTTATATAGAACCGTTTTAGTAAAAAAAACTATCTTAAGGGCGCTTGTAATGTATGTGTCATTTTTTTAAGTTTGTTAAGCGATACAATGAGTTGTAAAAAAAAGAAGAGGAAGACCGAGGAAAACTTGGCACAATCAGGTATGTCAAACACTTGAAAGCGGCCGGGTCAAAATTCGTAATAAATGTCGGGTATGTATGAGGAGATGCATGTATGTAGAAGAGGAATGAATGTTTGCAAAGACAGAGTGGTGTGGCGTTCGATTCTCTCTGCCTACCCCCTGCGGAGAAGCCGCGTGACGGTTAGTTAGTTAGTTAGTTAGCTTTACACATGGCTATATTTTATTTTTGTATTTTTTCACTTTTTCATTTTTGATAAAAAAAAATTACAATTATATGGTTTTCTTCAAATATACTTTATTTGACCAGCGGCCGGGTTTCGAAGGTAAAGACATCATCAGACTGAACAGCATCATCATCATCATCATCGAGAACATCAGACTGACTTTTTTTGCTTTCATTATTTCGTACGTATTGAACGACCGAAGGGAGAAAAATCGCTTTCGACTGTACGAATTCAAAAATAAATATAACCAAACATAACGCCGCTTCCCGCAAGGGTAGGCAGAGAGGATAGGACGCCACACCACTGACCCTGTCTTTGCAAGCACTCTTCGCCTCTTACAAACCCGATAGATTATTTCGATTAAACCTGATCACGCCCAAATATTTCAAGTACATTATGCCAAGCTTTCCTCGGTCTTCCTCTGCTCCCATTTCCAACTACATTCGCCGCATAGATTTGTTTTACACTTCTTTCATCACTCATACTTTGTACATGTCCAAACCATCTCAACACACCTTTCTTTAATTGATTGTTCATTCTTATCTCTGCCTTTCATTCTTTCCTTATAAATTATCACCATTCGATCATCCATTATACTTCGTTGTGAAGCTCATACGTCTGAGAGATCGCATTCCGACTGTTTTCAGCCTACTTTTGTACTTTTAAATGAATTCATCACACCTGTATTGTTTTTAAAATAAAATAAAACGATTAAAACTAAAAACCTATTGTACACTATTGTAAAAACTGACAAGCAACTTATAATAAAATTATTAATATAAGTATTTATCAGTCTTGATAAAGAAGCGGTTAGCTTGGAAACCGGTAGTCATTATAATTAAGTTATAATAAAATATTTAGAGATTTTAAAACAAAGTTACATTTTAATTATAAAATGGAAAATCACAAAGTTAGTGCTTCAAATATAAATTATAACAACTTATAATTATTTTACATTATTTTAATTGGTTATTTGAAAATTATGTATATGATGAAATAAACAAATAAAATGTATTTTTTTTTATAATTAAATGTGTATTTTTTCTTATTCTAATTATATTACCACCAAATGATACATATGGCACTGAATTCGATTGATTTGAGAAACACTCAAACTATTATAGATTTTAACAAAAATTTGGACAGTCAAAATATTATCAATTTTAACAAAAATTTGAACACCCAAAATATTGTCAATTTAAGCAAAAATTAGGAAACTCTTAAAATATTGTTAATTTTAACGACAATTAGGAAACTCTCGGGTCAGGAGTCGTAATAATCGTCGGGTATGTATGAGGAGATGCATGAATGTAGAAGAGGCAAAGAATGTTTGCAAAGACAGAGTGGTGTGGCGTTCGATTCTCTCTGCCTACCCCTGCGGGGAAGCGGCGTGATGGTTAGTTAGTTAGTTAGTTAGTTTTAGGAAACTCTAAAAATATTGTCAATTTTAGCACAAATTAGGAAACTCTTAAAATATTGTTAATTTTAACGACAATTAGGAAACTCTCAAAATATTGTCAATTTAAACAAAAATTTGGACTCGCAAAATAATATCAATTTTAACAAAAATTTTGAAACTCAGAATATTATCAATTATAACAAAAAATTGAGCATTCAAAATATTGTCAATTTTAACAAAAATTAGGAATCTCTCAAAATATTGTTAATTATGGCAAAAATTTTGACACAACTAAAATATTGCCACTATTTTCAAGTTGCACGTTTTCTTTAATCGCAATTTCGTTCAAAATATATTTAAAATACAATATATATGTATTTAAATATAAATGTAATATAATTATGGGGCTTGCGTTTGGTTACCCCATAGGATATATTTGTGTGTTTCCCTTGCCTCCCTTTACCCATAAGGGTTGTCACTGTGAGTACGTAATACGGGGGATACAGAATTTACAAATAATATAATATGAAACTTACTATCGATATTCCAAATACACATAATTCACTATCTTTAAAATAACTCTGTAAATTAAAAGAAAATAAATATAAAACGCTTTCCTTATCATTCATCGTTCGTTTTGTGTAATAAATACCACTTAAAAAACACGATGAATGATAAAGAGAATGTTATATTACCATACCGCAAAGTTAAAATTGCTTTAAATACAAAATATTAAACGTTTTTGAAATATAATATTATATTACATATTATATTATATTATAACTAATATTATTTTTACTTCATTATATATTCGGCACGTTACACCTCCGGCTTCGTTTTGTTTTTCCTACTTTATATATTTAGTAATTTACACCTTTGCCTACTTTTTATTTTACTTCTTTATAATGTTCTACTTTATATATATCTGGTACTTAACACCTTTGCCTACTTTATAATTTACTACTTTATACTGTGCTACTTTATATATCTGGTAGTTAACACCTTTGCCTACTTTATAAGTTACTACTTTATAATGTGCTACTTTATAATGTGCTACTTTATAATATTCTACTTTATATATCTGGTACTTAACACCTTTGCCTACTTTATACTGCGCTACTTTATATATCTGGTACCTAACACCTTTGCCTACTTTATATTTTACTACTTTATATATCTGCTACTTAACACCTTTGCCTACTCTATATTTTACTACTTAATATTGTGCTTATCTGGTACTTTCTTTATTTCACTATTCTAACATCTATCATACATTGTTTTGTAGCACATTCTTCTGAGAGATCGCATTTCGACTGCATCCAGTCTACTTTCAGCTTTCTTTTGGCAACTCCATGTTTCACTTCCATACATTAGGATCAAAACCAAATAATACATACTTATTATTAGTTTACAAACGATAATATCCCAATCATGGTCACCCCGCAGCGATGCACCCCCCGACTCCGGTTGTTATGACTACGGAGGTATACAGTGCGAGGGGGTTAGGGTTCCGGCGGGGAGGGGGGAGGGGGGACACGCGCGCGCGTAGGCCCGCCCCCCGCCGTAAGGTTGCCAGAGAACCGAGCCTCCGAATAGTGAGTGAATGTCTAAAAATGTGTGGTGAATGTATTTTTTTGTTGACATTCACTGCACCGACTTTGTTAGGAGACGTTCAAACATAGTGCTGGATGTCGGTGTGTCACCGAGATTCGGCCGTCTCTTCCTCAGGACAATCGTAAATACTAAATAATAATGCATATATATATATATATATATATATATATATATATATATATATATATATATATATATATATATATATATATATATATATATATATATATATATATATATATATCGGCAAAGATTTGGCAGACCATATCGATATCTGGAATAAGTCAATTGCTAACTATAAACCGATAATAATTACAACATTTCAGGCTAATCCACAATTCCTTGTAAAATCGTAGTCGTACAGGAGAAAATGACCAACTAACAAAACTCAAAATGTTCAGGAGGGCCATTTAAGTCACTTTTGCTTGGCAACAAAATAAACACCAATGCAGTTAGTCATTTTCAACAAGTCAATATATTATACTTCCAAGTTTAAAATCGCTTTGGGATGTTTTTCAGGGCAATATTAAGCTAGTAAGATATCAAACAGTCAATGATCACGTTTTTGTACAGAATGCACTTGGTCACTTTCTCCTGTATGACTACGATATGTTTATCATTGTTTAGGTAAGGGCTTATCCAAGCAAAAATATACTTAAAAAGAGAATATACATTATTTAACCATAGAGTATACATTCAATATATTATTTACAAATTGGCTACTGACAAATAATAATTAATGAAGGAAAATAACTGGTTAGTGTCGGATTGTGGTCCCGTAGTTAGTATAGCGGACTCTTAAGTCAGAGTTTCTCAGTTCGAACCCACTCTACCACAATTTGATACCTATTTCTAATAATGAGCCGCTTAGGCTCACAGAAATAGTATGACATTGAAATATTTGTGTCAATAATAATAATAATAAATAATAAAACCCTTATCCGCACCCCAATGGTGCATAGGGCACTGCGTCATATAAACGCAGTGTTATCTTGATCGTTTACACATGAAGGAAAGGTGATCAGCCCTCCGCTTCAGGTACCCAGTCCAGGGTAATATTGAATAAATATGACGGTGAAAAAATCACTTATATTTATTTTACCCCCCTTGGTAATCGAACCCGGGACCTCCAGAACGGTAGCCGAGCGTGCTGACCATTACACTACGGAGGCGGACATAAAAAGGAGGTGTAAATAATAAAAACAAAAATATTTACCTTTTAAAAAAAATAATAATAATCTATTTTTCCGTAAAAGATTGGAAAATTAAATAAATATAAAACTGCTGTGTGACGTGCCCGTCGCGATATGCACACCGGCGGAAACGCTTCACAATCCGTTCTCCATACAAACGAGGAAGGTGGCTCACGTATTCGTGACGTAGGAGACGAACATAAAAATAATTAATTTCATTTTTATTTATTTAAATTAATTTTTAGATTAAAATATATAATTTTTGAATTTTAAGTAAAATGTGAGGTTATATTTTGAGCAGTTGTATTTTAATATATATATATTCAAATTATCTACTTTTATTTCTCGATGGAATTTGATTTTTTGTGTACAATAATGAAACAATATCTCCGCCTAAGCATTGCTGTGGTCAGCTCGCTTGTCTAGCGCGCTGTAGATCCCGGGTTCAATTCCCGAATGGATAAAAAAAATAAACGATTTTATGTAGCTAAATAAATAACTATCAGGCCGCTTCTCCGAAGAGGTAGGCAGAGAGGATAGAACGCCACACCACTTTCTTAGAATTGGTGAATGTAAAACGTGAGTAAAGTGATCACTTAAACCAGCCTATGACGGTCGTCATCCCCGTAAATTCCCAGACTTTCATATTCTTCTTCATCTTTGATGAGATGTCAAAAAATAATATGAAAAATACTCCTGTAATGACGGGGCCAAACAATGCCCAGACTTCCAGCTACTAGCTACAACCATCACGCCGTTTCCCCGCAGGGGAAGGCAGAGAGGATGGAACGAATTACTCCTGTAATAAGAGATAATCCAGATTTGTGAACACACTCAAAATGTTGTAAACAAAATATTTGTGTAGAAGTTTATTTTCGACACATTTCAGAGACTAATATATCGCTCACTCCTTTCAAGGACGTCATAAATCAAAGAACTTGATTTTTCAGGAGAATGTTTTTTAAGTTTAAAAATATAACACAATGTATTATAAATAAATATCAAGCCACTTATTGAACTTTTTGCTGTGCAACAGATCTTTTAAGTAAAAACTGAAGGTTTTTTCTCCATTTGAAAAATATTTAGTATGTTTAAAAAAATAATTAATCAATACCTTTTCTTCAAAATGCAAAAACATCGCTTTCTGCCCTGTAGGGGGTAAATATTAAGTTTAAAATATGTCTCCTTTGCTGGGATATAGTACATTTTCTAGGCATTCCGAAAACATGCACAACTGAAAATTGACGATTTTTGATTTATGACGTTCTTGAAAGGAGTGAGCGAAATATCTGCAGACGAATACGTGAGATTTTCAAACTATTTTTTGTTTGAAATTATATGGTAATAGCGTTTTTTTTTTCAAGTTATGCAAAATATCCTATTACAAATTCATAGCGATGTGAATCGTGCTTCAATGTCCAATCTGTTATGAAGTACGTACATCAGAAACACAATATTTATAATAAAAAAATTAAACATGAACAATTGTCCTTGTGTTTTGCAGATAAAACGCACAAAACGAGGCTCGTCAGACGTCGCTGACGCAGTACGGCTGTCCAAACTTAAAACACAGTAAGGGAGATTTTTTTGTAGTACGTTTTTTTTTGCATTTTTGGACTAAGTAGATTCTACTTAGTCCAAAAATGCAATAAAAACCTACTACAAAAAAATCTCCCTTACTGTGTTTTAAGTTTGGACAGCCGAGCGAGTCCAGGACTACGATTACGGAGAAGAGTCAACGATTATAAAGGTTTTTTTACAACATTTTGAGTGTGTCCAAATGCTTGTTCACAAATCTGGCTTATCTCCAATTACAAGGGTGACTCAACTCGATGTGAAACATCTATCGTTCCTTATTATGTGGAACTGAAGAAGTCTAAGCAGCCCAGGGCTTACGGCCTGGCGTTATTTAGAAAAAATAAACAAAATAAATAATTGGTCAATTAGCGAACATTACCGGTAAATACGATTAAATTACATTATTATTAAGCGCGATTACCGTGTAGTGAGGCTGCTCACGCGTCCGCCTCCATAGTGTAGTGGTAAGCGCTTTCGACAACCATGCTGGATGTCACTGGTTCGATTCCCAGGGGGGGGGCAAAAAAAATAAATATCGGTGTATTTTCACCCAAATGTTTACTTAATATTTACCCTGTGCACCTAAAGTGCAGGATTGAATTATCATAGCATCAATTTCATGGAGTGCCCTATGCACCATTGGGCGTGGATAAGGGTCGGTATTAGTGCACTATAATTGCGTTTCGTATTACTCTAATTTAATTGTAATTACCGGTAATGTTCGCTACTTAACCAATATTTTATTTACTATTTCCAAGTAACTTATTCCTATTTGTTAGCAAAGTAAATATACTTATATTGTACCGGTAATGTTCATTACTTAATTAACATTACCGGTACATAATACCTTTACATAATACTAATACATACCGGTAAAGTTCACTACTTAATGAACATTACCGGTACATAATACCTTTACATAATACAAATACATACCGGTAAAGTTCATTACTCAATGAACATTACAGGTACATAATACAAGTACATACCGGTAATGTTCATTACTTAATAATCATTACCGGTAAATGTAATTAAATCAGAACATTATTATTAACGGCGATAACCGTGAAGTATTATATCTACATTACAAACATCAAACAATCAAGTAAATATATTAGACCGTTTCAAAGTGGGAAACGAAGAAGCACGACGGTCCCGCCGCGCTGCGACCGAGTGGCATGTAGGGCCGTGGGCACGTTGTTTATACTGTGGAGATTACGATAAACGAAATTGAAAACCGCCAGTACCTACCCGATACGATAAGGCTGTCTTATCTTCAAAACCGTTATCTGAGCGTTTCAGATGTACTAACAAAAATAAATACATATTTACATACATTAATGAAACGACATTGGTATCCGATATGCGTTTCGATTTGAATATTAATAACTAACTGGCCAACTAACTAACCATCACGCCGCTCTCCCGCAGAGGATAGAATGCCACACCAATTTGTCTTTGCAAACAGTCTTCGGCTCTTTCACATTTGTGAATCTTTCTAATTTTTTTAATTACCTAACGTCCAAGTGACTGAAATCTATCTGCGGCTTATCCAACACCGCTTATCATGACCCTACTCAGGCTTCAACTTTTTAATTTTCATAGCCTATATGCCTACTCGTGAGTGGATTTACTCCTTATTTTTAAAGTTACTATAATCTCATGTAATTCATGAGTGAAAATTCAAGGCAAAAACACTCGCAGTATCTTTCTTATACGTGTCCATCGATTATTTAGACTCCAGGCCACGCTTACAATTTATCCGTTACAATTTTTTCTCAGTCTTTCTCTGTTCCTATTTCGAACTATAAGTTATAATAAAATAAACATTGAAAAGAGTTAAATTAAAGAACGCATTAACATATAAACACATTGGCGATGATAAATTGCATTTCTGTGGCTCAGACTATTTAAATTGCAAAGAAAGAAAAAAAGTTGTGGTAAAATTTCAAAGCAATCTGTGAATAACTTAAGAAGATTTAATATTTTGAACAAGCAAACACTTAACATTTTTATTTATGCATCAATCCAATCGAAAACATTGAAATTTCTTAATGACAACTTGAATGTGTCAAGAAGCAAGCTCTTTGCCTTGGCCAGTGCTTAGTATTGAGTGTATTGCTGTATCGTTTAACAGATGGCCCTGCCATTATAGTAAAAATACGCGTTAAAGCTATTTTTAACTGTCACAAGTGTATATAAAATTTTCAAAGCAATTGGTGAATGATTAAGAATTTTAAGGTTTTGAACAAACAATTACTTTTGTAAAAATAAAAAGCTTCTTTACATCTCACCAATAGATGTCTCTAGTGAAGTTCTAGTGATTCATGAACAAGGTTTCTAAATTGGTTCATATATATATGTATATATATATAGAACTTCCAAGAATTTGAGTAGTGTGGTTGTCAATAATGAGTAGAATTAGTGAATGTTACACGTGTGTAAAGTGATCACTTAAACCAGCCTATGACGGTCGTAAGCCCCGTAAATGCCCAGACTTCCATATTCTTCTTCATCTTTAAAGAGATGTCAAAAAATAATATGAAAATAACTCCTGTAATTGGAGATAATCCAGATTTTGTGAACAAGTATTTGGACACACTCAAAATGTTGTAAATTACTTTTGTATATAAATATGTGTTTTTTTGTAATAAATATAGTTTCGACTACTCCACTATGTAAGCGGGCCACATAATTTGAATTATGCAGCAACGTGAATGTGCCAGTGTGACTGTTGGCTGTGGAGGCGGTTTTTCAAAACGATTCCGTCACATGTAGGCCCAATTTTATTACATTGTAACAAGTATCTTAAAAGTCACTCAATTTTATTACATTGTAACAAGTAAGTTAAAAGTGACTCAATTTTGTCACATTGTTACAAGTATATTAAACGTCACTCAATTTTATCACATTGTAACATGTATCTTAGTAGTCACTCAATTTTATCACATGGTAACAAGTATATTTAAAGTCACTCAATTTTATCACATTGTAATAAGTAAGTAAGTCCGCCTCCATAGCGTAGTGGTTAGCGCGCTAGACTACCGTGCTGGAAGTCCCGGATTCGATTCCCAAGAGGGTCAAAATAAACATTAGTGATTTTTCAGTTTAATATTTATTTAATATGACCCTGGATTTGTACCTGAAGCGGAGGGCTGATCAACTTTCCTTCGTGTATTCAACGATCAAGATAAAACTGTTTCTATACGATGCAGTGCCCTATGCACCATCGGGTACAGATGAAGGTTTGAAAAAGAATGACGAAATACCACTATTTCTTTTAAAAAAATATTCTCAATACAGTATTATTAATATTTAAAGCATTTACTTTGTGGTTCGTCATATTTACTTAATCATTTTTTTAACAAAAATGTTAATAATATTAGTATATAACCACTCACCGAGATTTTTAAGTCTACCGATTTCGAGACGTACCCGTCTAGTAATAATAATATACTAATATTATTAATAGTATACTTATTTTGTCCGCCTCCGTAGTGTAATGGTCAGCACGCTCGGCTACCGTTCTGGAGGTCCCGGGTTCGATTCCCAAGGGGGGTAAAATAAATATAAATGATTTTTTCACTGTCATATTTATTCAATATTACCCTGGACTGGTACCTGAAGCGGAGGGCTGATCACCTTTCCTTCATGTGTAAACGATCAAGATAACACTGCGTTTATATGACGCAGTGCCCTATGCACCATTGGGGTGCGGATAAGGGTTTTATTATTTATTATTATATTATTAACTTATTTGTTAAAAAAAAATGAGTAAAAAAAAATTTTTTTACATCTCATCAAAGATGAAGAAGAATATGGAAGTCTGGGCAAAAAAAAATATGAAAAATACCTCCTATAATTGGAGATAATCCAGATTTGTGAACAAGTATTTGGACACACTCAAAAAAATTTTTTTTTGTTGAATTCACAATTTTGTACATTTTACCACAAAGTGACTGCCGGATCAATCAATGACACTAATAACCATTATTTATTGATGAAAAATTTACATAAACAAGAAAATAAATTTTTCTTCAAACAACGGTTGAAAAACCGCGCTCAGTTAGTCAAGGTACCCAGCCTTCGCACACACACACACAGACGGACGAGTTTCGGAAGCCCGGGCCGCGCCGCGCGATAATGCGCCCAACGCGTATGCGCCCAAGGGCCACAGTCGCTCGCGCCCGCGGGACGAAACTTAACTAATATAAAGTAGGATACAAAATATTTCACCATGGGTGCATCGGAGGAACAAACGTCATAACAATATTTTAATTTAAATTAATATAGTATATTTTCACTTTCAAACATTCTTAAATCTTCAAACGCTTATCAGCATCCCAATGGTGCATAGGGCACTGCATCATATAAACGCAGTGTTGTCTTGATCGTTAACACATGAAGGAGAGGTGATCAGCCCTTCAAACCCTTATCAGCACCCCAATGGTGCATAGGGCACTGCATCATATAAACGCAGTGATATCTTGATCGCTAACCCATGAAGGAAAGATGATCAGCCCTTCGCTTCAGGTACAAGTCCAGGGTAATGTTGAATAAATATTAGATTGAAAAAAATCACATATACTTATTTGACCTCCCCCCCTGGGAATCGAACCCGGGACCTCCGGGACGGCAGCAAGGCGTGCTGACCGTTACGCGACATTAAGGAGGCGGACGATTTATTATTTTAAAATAGTATTATTTATTATTTATAAATAAACTCAAGTGGTAAAAAAAAACAAGTGTTTTCTTTAATAATTATATGTGTATATATATATATATATATGTATATATATATATATATATATATATATATATATATATATATATATATATATATATATATATATATATATATATATATATATATATATATATATATATATATATATATATATATATATATATATATATATATATATATATATATATATATATATATATATATATATATATATATATATATATATATATATATATATATATATATATATATATGTATATGACCGTTACGCGACATTAAGGAGGCGGACGATTTATTATTTTAAAATAGTATTATTTATTATTTATAAATAAACTCAAGTGGTAAAAAAAAACAAGTGTTTTCTTTAATAATTATATGTGTATATATATATATATATATATATGTGTATATATATATATATATATATATATATATATATATATATATATATATATATATATATATATATATATATATATATATATATATATATATATATGTATATATATATATATATATATATATATATATATATATATATATATATATATCTATATATATATATATATATATATATGTTTGCATACATAATAAAAAAAATATTTGTCAATTTTTTATCGATTAACCGAAATAGCTCTAGGATTGCCTTGAAATTTTGACGCAACGTTGCATTGAAATACGCCAGTGTTATAATATACTTGTGACGGGTAAAAACATACAGCAATTTTATTTATTTTTTTAATATTTAAATCAATTTTTGTCATCGAAAAGGTTATTTTATATTAAATTTTGAAGTCACGAACGACGCGCGTTGAAGGTTGGCTCCCAATAACAGTTGAAAGGAAAAATTTAATTAAAATAATATAAACTATACGCCGGTATAATGTTGGTACGAACGTATATTCCTATATCAGAACGAACACCGGCGGAAACAATGTACTGAGTCGGTAGGATTATAATTTTTTTGTTATTATATTATATTACTTCAATAAGCAGGTTTTTTGTTCAGTAAAAATCGCATTACTTTTAAAATTAAGTTTTTTTTTGTATTTTAAGAGAAATATTTGTTTACTATAGTAACTGCAGACAGTTGGGAGAATTCATTTGAATTTTTTTGGTAATATATCCAAAATTAAACAAGGTTATTGGATTGAATTCTACTTTTATTTACATACATGTGATAATATGTGAGGCGTTTCCTCTTATTAAGACATTTTCAAACACAGGGTGTTTGATAATGTCTTAATAAGAGGAAACGCGTCACATATCGCTCACTCCTTTCAAGAACGTCATAAATCAAAATACTTGATTTTTCAGGAGAACGTTTTTAAAGTTTAAAAATATAATACAATGTATTAAAAATAAATATCAACCCACTTATTGAACTTTTTACTGTGCGACAGATCTTTTTAGGTAAAACCTGAAGGTTTTTTCTCCATTTGAAAAATATTAAGTATTTTAAAAAAAAAAAATTAAACAATACCTTTTCTTCAAAATGCAAAAACAACACTTTCTGCCCTGTAGCGGGTAAATATTCAGTTAAAAATATGCCACTTTTGCTGGGATACAGTACATTTTTTGGGCATTCCGAAAACATGCACAACTGAAAATCGACGATTTTTTATTTATGACGTTCTTGAAAGGAGTGAGCGATATTATCATCTATATGTAAAAAAAAAAAGTTGAATTGAATCCAATAACCGTGTTTAATTTCAGATATATTACTCAACAAATAGAAATATTTATGTTTTTATTATAAACAAAAATATTTCCAACATTTTGAGTATGTCCAAATACTTGTTCACAAAATCTGGATTATCTCCAATTACAGGAGTTATTTTCATATTAATGCCCAGACTTCCATATTCTTCTTCATCTTCGATGAGATGTCAAAAAAGAATATAAAAATATTTAAATTTCATACTACTTCTGTGAGCCTAAGCGACTCATTATTTAAAATAGGTGTCAAATTGTGTTTTTATATTTTTTTTTAGTTAATAATTGTATTTATCATTTACCTCGCTTATTATGTACAAGGTTTAAAGATCATTGATAGGATTTATGTTTCTTTTAACGTATTAAATGTGTGTATTATTAGATTAAAACCAATATTTTTAAGTTTTCCACTTTATTTTTATTTGACCAGCGACCGGGTTTCGTCGTTACCGACATCATCAGACTGGTGGGAGGCTATACAAATTGTTATGTTATTTATAAAACAAGGCAGGAGTTGATGACTTTGTTTTAACTCCTCAGGAGAAGCCGGACAGCTGACTGTCATCAGCAGAACTTCAGGAACCATTTTGTGTCCCGGAAAGACGGATTGGCGAGGCGTTCTACAATCTCTGCCTACCCCATCAGAAGCGGCGTGACGGTTGGTTAGTTAGTTGGTCGGGAAAACACTCGGACTGACCTCTTAATAAGTAATGACAAAGAGAACACGATGCGTCATATTTATATATATATACACATTGGCAAATATTTTCATAACACAGATAATAACATAGTATGTATAACGTAGGCTCAAAATTGACCAACTCCAAAACGTCTGCGAAAATAATTTAATTAAAAATAATGCAATTTCTTATATGGAGTACCTAATATGTATAAATATTATTATTTATATCTTGATCGTGCCAAGTTTTCCCCTGTCTTCCTCTGCTTCTGTCTCCAACTGCATTTTACTGTTCTATCTTCACTCATTCGTTCCACGTGCTCAAACAATGCCAACACAGACATTCCTTAGTTTGGAAGGAAAATGCTTATCTCAGCCTTGCATTCTTACCTTATATCTCCATTTATATATATATATCTCCATTTATATATATATATATATATATATATATATATATATATATATATATATATATATATATATATATATATATATATATATATATATATATATATATATATATATATATATATATATATATATATATATATATATATATATATATATATATATATATATATATATATATATATATATATATATATATATATATATATATATATATATATATATATATATATATATATATATATATATATATATATATATATATATATATATATATATATATATATATATATATATATATATATATATATATATATATATATATAAATATATATAAATATATATATATATATATATATATATATATATATATATATATATATATACATATATATATATATATATATATATATATATATATATATATATATATATATATATATATATATATATATATATATATATATATATATATATATATTTATGTGTACATAAATATTATTTACACATTTTGAAGTTGCCAGATTTGAAGTATCTAAACCAGAAATATCGTAAATATATAATACATATGCATTTGATATCAAAAGTACCTACTCAGAAGATACGATAAGTTCTTCAACTCAAATTTTATCTATGGAATTCACATTAAATTCAAATTTCAAATTCGAACCATGATGACGGTACCAACACCGTCATCTCCCTCACTCTTAACGAGCCCTGATGGCGTATGAGAGAGACGGAGCACTAGAAAAAGAAATAAATTAAATATTATCTCTTCTTAAATTTGACATATGTCAATTTCTTAGTCTGAAAGATGCTTCCTCCTCTTCTTCTTTGACTTGCTAGTTCTGTGTTTATTTTGAGTGTGTCCAAATCGTTGTTCACATCTGGATTGGTCATTTCAGGAGTTATCCATGCTGTTATCTCGACATAAATGAAGAAGAATACGGAAGTCGGAGTACAGGACTAACGACTTATATAAAAGTGCATTAAGTGATCACTTAAACCAGCCTACGACAGGCCCTAAACCTTGTAAGTACCCAGACACATATTCTTCTTCATCGAAGTCTGAGTATTAACAGAGCTTGCAACGTATATACACGTGAATAGAGTGATCACTTAAACCAGCCTACGACGGGTCGTAAGCCCTTTAAGTACCCATTAGACTATTGATGAATAAATATATGGACGTATATACGTACGTGTATAATGTGATCACTTAAACCAGCCTGTGACAGCTCGTAAGCCCTGCAAATACCCAGACATCCATATTCTTCTTCGTCTACGTTGAGACGTTAAAAAATATACATTTCTTAGTTTTTACAAGCATTTAAATTTCCAACAAAGATGTATGATTTCCGAGATTTGAGTAGTGTGGTTGTCAATCATGGTGAATGTTACACGTGCGTAAAGTGATCACTCAAATCAGCCGATGACAGGCCGGAAGCCATGTCAACACCCGGTCTTCCGCAGTCTTCTTCTTCTTCGTCCACGTTGAGATGTCGAAAACGTACATTTCTAACTAACTAACTAACTAACCATCACGCCGCTTCCCCGCAGGAGTAGGCAGAGAGAATCGAACGCCACACCACTCTGTCTTTGCAAACATTCTTTGCCTCTTCTACATTCACGCGTCTCCTCATACATACCCGACGATTATTACGACTCCTGACCCGGCCGCTTTCAAGTATTTGACATACCCGATTGTGCCAAGTTTTCCTCGGTCGTCCTCTGCTTCTTTTTCCAACTACATTCGCCTCGTAAATTTGTTTAACCGTTCTTTCTTCACTCATACGCTCCACATGTCCAAACCATCTCGACACACCTTTCTTAATTTTATCGATAATGCTTATCTCAGCCTTACATTCTTTCCTTATTTCATCATTCGAACACATATCAAACATCGTTTTGCCACACATTCGTCTGAGCGATCGCATTTTGACTACTTTCAACGTACATTTCTTTGTTTTATAAGTATTTTAATTTCCATAAGCGCCGGTAGAGAGCCCTTAGTGTGTAGGTAATACAGTACTTTGGGATTTTAGATTCCACCAACCCCTTCTAGTTGTATTAGGGAAGAGGAAAGGAGGCGTGGGGATCCCCTTCCACAGTCCATGGACTCCCTCCGCCCGTCTTCGTCCACCCTTCACCGCGGTACATACTTGGTACACAGCTATCGGCGACCATTGGCCCATGCGAGTGTTTTTGCATAGAATTTTCACTCATGAATTACATGAAACTATAATAATATATAACAAAACCCTTGTCCGCACCCCAATGGTGCATAGGGCACTGCGTCATATAAACGCAGTGTTATCTTGATCGTTTACACATGAAGGAAAGGTGATCAGCCCTCCGCTTCAGGTACCAATCCAGGGTGATATTGAATAAATATGACAGTGAAAAAATCACTTATATTTATTTTACCCCCCTTGGGAATCGAACCCGGGACCTCCAGAACGGTAGCCGAGCGTGCTAACCATTACACTACGGAGGCGGACGGAAATAAAATAATAAAATTATTATAAATAATAATAAAAAAATACTTAGTAATAAATTAAACCCTGAAGAGGGCAACAGGTTGTTGCCGAAACTAGTTGGTTAGTAAAAATGTGAGTGGATCAGGACACAAAGTCTTTTTATTTCTCGAAATAATATAAATTTCGGAGTCACTAGGACGTTAGGTAATTCAACAAAAAAAAACCATTGGCCATTTCTTTCCGATCAAGCAAAATTAATTGACAAAATTTTGAAAGTGTTCAAATACTGGCTCACAAATCTGGATTATCTCCAATTGTAGGAGTTATTTAAAAAATTAATAAAAAAAAAACTGCTATAATTGGAGATAATCCAATATTCGTATCTGTATCTGTCCGCCTCCGTAGTGTAATGGTCAGCATGCTCGGCTACCGTTCTGGAGGTCCCGGGTTCGATTCCCAAGGGGGGTAAAATAAATATAAGTGATTTTTCACTGTCATATTTATTCAATATTACCCTGGACTGGTACCTGAAGCGGAGGGCTGATCACCTTTCCTTCATGTGTAATCGATCGAGATAACACTACGTTTTTTTTTTTTTTTTTTTTTTTTCTTTATTTAAAATTCTTTTGCATTACATAAATTCAAAAACAAAAAATATTTATAAAAAATAAAAATAAATACAAAAAAAGATCCCACAAAGGCATGGCCTGTGTGTGGGTATACAAAATAAATAGTCATAGTACAGGGTATAAGGGTATAGGTTTCTAAGTATAATTAGTTAATACATAATACAAAAAACTTAAATTAAATACAAAAAAAAAATAAAAATAAAAATACTTGACTCTCAGTGAGCAATTTTTTATTTTATTTTATTTTTAATTAAAACTTAAACATAAA
Organism: Brachycentrus maculatus; assembly: GCF_059751285.1. NCBI lineage: Eukaryota > Metazoa > Arthropoda > Insecta > Trichoptera > Brachycentridae > Brachycentrus > Brachycentrus maculatus. Next base: position 836,417 of record NW_028280813.1, on the reverse strand, counting down.
AAAGATGACAAAGTAAAAAAAGTAAAAAGCTAGCGACGTTCATATGAAGCAGTGCCCTATGCACCATTGGGGTGCGGTAAGGGTTTTATTATTATATGAGTTGAAATAGAAGCTAACTAAGGGAATAAAAAAAATCTATGTTGACATGCCGGAAATGCAGGAAAAGGTTGGCCATCTCACGGTGAGTCCTTCAGCCCCTCGGCTGAGCTTGAATTACGAAACACGAAACGGCAAAATACGAAAATAATACTCGAAGCATTCTTAGAAATGGAATTTCCTATAGATAAAAAAGGAATCAAGTTTAAATATAATCAATTCACCATATAAAGAGTGTGTCCGAATTTCCATTGGCAAATTATGCATTTCCTGCACTATACATATATATCGTAGTCATACAGGAGAAAGTGACAAGTGCATTGTTTTACAAAAACGTGATCATTGACTATTTGATATCTTACTAGCTTAATATTGCCCTGAAAAACATCCCAAAGGATTTTAAACTTTGAAGTATATTATATTGACTTGGTAAAAATGACTAACTGCATTGATGTTTATTTTGTTGCCAAGCAAAAGTGACTTAAATGGCCCTCCTGAACATTTTACATTTTGTTAGTTGGCCACTTTCTCCTGTACGACAAAGATATATGTGTATATATATCGATACGTATTTATTATTTGATATAGATTAGATAACGGTACACAACGGAGTCCTGGTTCCCAGCCTAATGCATGGTGGAGGTGTTTGAAAACGACGCGGAATGCATCGAACACATGTCGCTCACTCCTTTCAAGAACGTCATAAATCAAAATACTTGATTTTTCAGGAGATCGTTTTTAAAGTTTGAAAATATGATACAATGTATTAAAAATAAATATTAAGCAACTTACTGAACTTTTTACTATGCAACACATCTTTTTAGGTAAAACCTGAATGTTTTTTCTCCATTTGAAAAATATTTAGTAAATTTAAAAAAAATAATTAAACAATACGTTTTCCTAAAAATGCAAAAACATCACTTTCTGCCCTGTAGCGGGTAAATATTAAGATAAAAATATGCCTCTTTTGCTGGGATATAGTACACTTTCTGAGCATTCCGAAAACATGCACAACTGAAAATTGACGATTTTTGATTTATGACGTTCTTGAAAGGAGTGAGCGATGTGTCGCAATAGATTTTAAGAAATTGTGGTATTTATGTTTAATTTAAATTTGTTTAATTTATGTTTAATTCAAATAGGATTTTTTCTTATTTATATATATTCTTTTCCGAACCCTTATCCGCACCCCGATGGTGCATAGGGCAATGAAAAATTTGACAGATATACCCCTTTGCCATTACACTGACGATATATATAACGTGGTAATATTTTCCTTCGTAAATTGGCTATAAATAATATGTAAAGTGGGTGTATAATAATAAGATAAACAATGTGTTGCTTTGTAATTAAAGTAACGACAGTAAAAGTTTATTCTTAATTGATCTTTACAATATCTATCTGATTCTGACAGTTCACAATATTATATTTTTCTATCTGATGTCTTTTGTTTATTCAGTGCGACGCATGCGACATCTGGTGGAAGATTTGTACTATATGTAGGTACTTAATAAAATGTATAGGTAGGTACCTAGGTATTTTATTACACACATATATATATATATATATATATATATATATATATATATATATATATATATATATATATATATATATATATATATATATATATATATATATATATATATAGATATATATTTGTAAGATTTCCACATATGACCAACAAACCCAGGTTGCTGAAACGTGTCAAATATGATATTTTTGTTGATTGTGTCTGATGACGTCATCTCCGGTTGAAATTTGACTAAAGAAATATGAGTTGCTCGACGGTTTTATATGGCGTTATTATTTATTAGGATATGATAAGACTCTAGTCGCATCGTTGCATACAGAATGTAGTCGTATAGACACATCGCTCACTCCTTTCAACAACGTCATACATCAAAAAGTGTCAATTTTCAGTTGTGCATGTTTTCTGAATGCCCAGAAGATGTACTACATCCCAGCAAAGGCGACATATTTTTAACTTAATATTTACCCGCTACAGGGCAGAAAGTGTTGTTTTTGCATTTTGAAGAAACGGTATTGTTTAATTATTTTTCTAAATATACTAAATATTTTTCAAATGGAGAAAAAACATTCAAGTTTTACCTAAAAATATTTGTTGCACAGTAAAAGTTCAATAAGTAGCTTGATATTTGTTTTTAATACATTTTATTATATTTTGTAACTTTAAAAACGATCTCCTGAAAAATCAAGTTTTTTGATATTTGACGTTGTTGAAAGGAGTGAGCGTTATACTTCTTAACCATTACGCCGCTTCTCCGCAGAGGTAGGCAGAGAGAATCGAACGTCACACCACTCTGTCTTTGCAAACATTCTTCGCCTCTTCCACATTCATGCATCTCCCCATACATACCCGACGATTATAACGACTCCTGACCCGGCAGCTTTCAAGTATTTGACATACCTGATTGTGCCAAGTTTTCCCCGGCCTTCCTCTGCTCCTATTTCCAGCTACATTCGCCTCATAAATTTGTTTAACCGTTCTTTCCTCACTCGTACGCTCCACACGTCCAAACCATCTCAACACACCTATCTTAATTTTATCGATAATGCTTATCTCAGCCTTGCATTCTTTCCTTATTTCGTCATTCGAACACCTATCAAACATCGTTTTGCCACACATTCGTCTGAGGGATCGCATTTCGACTGCATTCAGTCTGCTTAATTTCAATCGACAAATATAAATTAAATATATTTTTAAAAAAATATTAAATTAACCATATGTAAATCAAAAGTTAAAAGTTAAATTATGATTTATTTCAGTAAAAAACTAAAATAAAATAACGACGCGTAGAAAGTTGTCGCGCAGACTGTACGAAATGAATTTAACAAAAAATAATTATTTATTAAAATGTAGAAACCAGTTGGGCCCACTGTACTTCAACAAATTCAGTCGCTGGGACACTGGCGGAAAGTACGAGCGGCCCGCCTGCATTATAATATTGATTTATTTCAAATATTCACAAATACGTGCGATTTGTTTACGATAATGACCTTTTTTCTTCAATCAAGTATTATTTATTAACGATATGATGTTTTTCTTACAAAAAAATATAACTTGTATGTAAAATGCTGTTTTTTAGTAGTTAAATTCAATTATTTTGTATGAAAATCTATTAGTCAGTAAAGTCAGTAAAGAAAGAATCTAGCAGATAACGGGATAATTTGTACATAGAAATTTAAATTTAAAAAAATATATATTTATATCTTACAGCCTTTTGCCAGATTATAGAATACACTATTTTGAGACATTTTGTGGAACAAACTTAGAAAATGAAAAATTTGACAGATATACCCCTTTGCCTTTACACTGACGATATATATATATATATATATATATATATATATATTATATTTATCTTATATTTATTTTACCCTCCTTGGGAATCGAACCCAGGACCTCCGGAACGGTAGCCGAGCGTGCTGACCATTACACTACGGAGGCGGATATATATATATATATATATATATATATATATATATATATAGATATATATATATATATATATATATATATATATATATCCGCCTCCGTAGTGTAATGGTCAGCACGCTCGGCTACCGTTCCGGAGGTCCTGGGTTCGATTCCCAAGGAGGGTAAAATAAATATAAGTGATTTTTTCCCTGTAATATTTATTCAATATTACCCTGGACTGGTACCTGAAGCGGAGGGCTGATCGCCTTTCCTTCATGTGTATACGATCAAGATAACACTGCGTTTATATGAAGCAGTGCCCTATGCACCATTCGGCTGCGGATAAGGGTTTTATTATTATATTATTATTACAACATTT